>NC_073744.1:139523095-139823095 GCF_029784135.1 Toxorhynchites rutilus septentrionalis | reverse complement strand
GCTCTGCTTCACGGTTAGAAAAAGAATGATCTTTTTGGAAAGCAACTGCGTAATTATTCTATTTGACTGGCGTTTGACATCATAAAGGGGTGGTGCTTATGAAGCGATGTTTCACTTGTATTCAACTTATATTTCGCTATTACTCTGTTTGCTCCTTTTGGACGGTATAATTAGAGGAGCGCAAATTGGACCAATCAAACGTAGCACTTAACGGGTGAGTCACAAGTAGTGGGACTAAATTCATGTCACGTCTTCCGCCACACACGCTAGAGAGAGACAAACATCTGTGTGTGCTGTGTGTGCTGTGTGTGTGGTATCCTCTTTGTGTGCGTTGTTCGTGCTAAGTGTGTTTTCGTTTGTTTACGATGGAGGTCACGGAACAGAGTTTTCTCCGGGAACGCGTCTTTCGGTTGCTTGGTCATCATCCGAAATCGGAGGTGGTTACACGAAGAACTGTTTGCCAAAAATGGTTGCTTTTGTTAAGCGTATATTGTTTCACACCTCAAACGCACATTGTATGGACTTGTGAAAGTGCAATAAAGAATTGAAAAAAAAAACCAAAAAAAGTGTTTGCATACAAACACTTAAAGAACGTAGAAAACTTTCAAATTTTTTTTTGTAAAATATCTTATTTCACAACGTGTACAGTCAGCGGAATTGTTATCTGGCTTAAACTTTTATGTACCAGGACGTCAATTAAGAACAAGGAGCTTATATATATGGAGTGATGTCTGTCTGTCTTTCTGTCTGTCTGATTCTTATGGACTCGGAAGCTACTGAGCCGATCGACATGAAAATTGGTGTGTAGGGGTTTTTGGGGCCGGGGGGCTGCCATTCAATTGAAACACAAATTTTCTAAATTTCTGGAGAATTAATCAAGCAAATGAAACGAAATTTGCCGTGTGGAGGTTTTAGAGTGCAATAAATGATTCTATGGTGGTAAGATACCCCTCCAACTCTCTTAGGGTTGGGGCGGCCATACAAATAAAACACAAATTGTTGTATTACTCGAGAATTAACCAAGCAAATTAAACCAAATTAGGCATATCAAAACTTTAGGGTGCAATAAATGTTTCTATGGTGGTTAGATACCCCTACACCATCTCTTAGAGGGGCTGCCATACAAATGAAGCACACATTTCTGCATTACTCGAGAATTAATCCAGCAAATGAAACCAAATTAGGCATACGGAGGCTTAAGGGTGCAATAAACAATTTTATGGCGGTTAGACACTCCATTCCCCTCTCTAAGGGGGGGCTGGTTCTGCCATACAAATGAAACACAAATTTCTGCATTACTCGAGAGTTAATCAACGTAACGTAACGGAGAAACATGTTTTTTGCAAGTGGTTGAAAAATCTAAAATCTTGAACGAAAATTGTGTGTGAAAATAATCTGAAATTATAATGTCGAGTTTTGGTAGAAGTACTAGGAATTTTATAGTAAAAGGTAATTTTATAAGGTAGATTAGAAGATCAATCAATGAATAATTCTGCGATTGGACCCATGAACAGCGCTTAGTAAAAAAACCTGGATGTGCTCCCGTGGCCGAGTGGTTAGCGTCACACCTAACATGCCGGGGGTTCGGGTTCGATTCCCGTTCTGGTCGGGGAAATTTTTCGTCAAAGAAACTTCCTCCGACTTGCACTGTGGTCACGCGTATTCTAGAGCTTGCCACTCAGAATGCATTCAAGGCGTGTTATTTGGCATAGTAATCTCAACTTAAGTACTAATAAAATTGACGCAGAAACGTTAGTGTCATTTAAGAAGAAGAAGAAGGATGTGATTGCGAAAAATAAACTTTGGGCGTGACGAAGTTTGCCGGGTCAGCTAGTTCCAAATAAAAGCATCTAGAACAAATTATGCAAGCAACGGTCCTGTAAATCGCATGATGCTTATGTACAATCGTCATTGCGACAAAATTGACATCACAATGAATAGAGAGTAAATTTAAAACATGTGCCGTAGAAATAACAATTAGTCTATAAGAAGACATTGTAATAACATATGTATGTAGTCTACATTTGTTTGACGAAATAAATAAATAAATTTAGTCCCACTACTTATGACTCATCCGTTAGCGTTTGATAAAGCTTGACATTTCACAATTATTCAATTATTCATCTCAAGAAAAATGAAGTGTTATTCATAGTGATAGATGCGTATTAATATTTCCTATCAATTGATGCAAACATTTTTGTGATCTATTGAGAAATGCTCGATGTATAAGCATTCGAAATCTTCCATTTCTCCCTACATGTTCAGTGTATGGATTTTAATTTCATCTCCCATATATTCCTGAGGTAGGACAGAAAGCAAATGGAATTAACTTTTTGACGTAACATTACTTCTTTCAGGAACATATTGGGGTGCGAATTTAAAAACGGAATTTTAGTCACAACACAAAACTACTCCAATTTCGGGCGCTTATTGCTCAGTCATTCCCTGATGGATTTATGAATTTTTGCATCCATCAATTTGGGCACTCCCTAACAATCTATTGCAACGAAGAAAATTACATACTTTATAAAACTAACTAACGAACAACTGAAAAATGTGAAGTATTACCCAAACAAAAATCCCGTGTTCTGATTGGTTGATTGGCCCTAGCGATCTGTGCTCTCCCAGTTGTTTATCTTCTTGCACTCTATAGAAATAATGATACGGAACTGTACAGTAAAACATGCGTTCGATGCTAGATTTTGTGCTTTGCTAGATCCCACGTTTTGATTGGTTCAATTTACGCTCCCCCAGTTTTGCCGTCTAAAAGTATTCAGTATTACTCTAGATAGCGAGCAGTCAGTGCATGTTAGTTAATATGTTTATTTGGGCTAGGTTGTCATGGGAACGAATATTGTTTGAATGAAGACGATGTAGGTTGGTATGATATTTTCGGTTGCGAACAATATCGAATCGGTTTCGTGTGCTGTTGCTGTTTTCATACACCACTACCATTGCAAAGCCCGCTTTGCAAATTAGTCGTTCTCAAATCGCGCGCAGGAGAAGAAAAATACTGCAACATAAGCTCCGCTTCGGTTGGTCGATAGTGTGTTGCGAATAAAATGGGTGGGTCATGTCTATGATATAACTGCAAGGTTTACGTGGGACTACAAATAAATGATTACTAAATTTATTTGTATTGATTAAATTATTGATTGAATGAAATAATTTTCGAATTCGATTGAATTCAACATATTAGGCTGTCAAAAAAGTCCTGCGGTATTTTTTTTGAATTTTCATTTGTTCAACAGGTGGTAGTCACTTGGTGCAAGGTCCGGACTATACGGCGGATGCAAAAGAACCTCCCATCCGAGCTCCCGGAGCTTCTGGCGCGTCACCAAAGAAGTGTGTGGCCTGGCGTTGTCCTGATGGAAGACAATGCGGCCTCTGTTTATCAAAGATGGCCTCTTCTTCATGAGTGCTACCTTCAAGCGGTCCAGTTGTTGGCAGTACAGGTCCGAATTGAGCGTTTGGCCATAGGGAAGCAGCTCATAATAGATTATTCCTCGACAATCCCACCAAACACACAGCAGAACCTTCCTGGCCGTTATTGAGGGCTTGGCCACCGTCTGAGCCGCTTCAGCGGGCTTGGGCCACGACCGTTTGCGCTTCACGTTGTCGTAAGTGACCCACTTTTCATTGCCAGTAACCATCCGCTTCAGAAACGGGTCGATTTTGTTGCGATTCAGCAGCGATTCACATGCGTCGATACGGTCAAAGATGTTTTTTTGCGTCAACGTGTGTGGCACCCATACATCGAGATCCTTTGTGAATCCAAGCTTCTTCAAATGGTTAATAACTGTTTGATGACTTATCCCCAGCTCTTGGCCGATGCTACGGCTGCTACTATGCCGGTCTTTCTCGACTAATTCAGCGATTTTGTCGCAATTTTCGACGACAGGCCTTCCGGAGCGTGGTGCATCTTCGACGACCTCTACACCAGAACGAAAACGTTGAAACCATCGTTGTGCGGTGGAAATGGAAACTGTATCGGGTCCATAAACTGCACAAATTTTATTGGCAGCTTGAGATGCATTTTTGCCTTTGTCATAGTAGTACTGTAAAATATGTCGGATTTTCTCTTTATTTTGCTCCATATTTGTGACACTATAACTCACGAACGACTTAACCAAACAAAACACTGTCAAGGACAATATTATAGCGCAAAGCAAAAATACCTTTCCAACAAGCTATGACTCGATACAATGAATACATCTAGAACTATGCGCTTACAACGACACCTCGCGGAAATACCGCAGGACTTTTTTGACAGCCTAATATTTACTGTGTAAGTAACGAATTTGTGGCATGTAGGGCGTTTAGATAACGCTGAACATTTCACAGTTGTTCAATTGTTTATCTCATGAAAAATAACATTTTATTCATTGTGATAGATGCGTAGAAATATTTCCTATCAATTGATGCAAACTTCTTTCCGATCTATTGAGATATGTTCGAGTTATAAGCATTCGAAATATTTCGTGTTTTCCTGCATGTTCTGTGTTTAGGTTTTCATGTTACCCCGCATTTACTCCGGTTAGACGTAGTCCCACGTCAAAAAACGCTTGTAATTTTTTTTTATTTGCGCGAATTCATCCACTTTAAGAAGTATTTTAGTGACACAACCCTACCCCTTCGATGCTGCATTATAAGCACAAGTGTAAATTGTTTTCCAATGTAGTGTTCGTTTTCAGGATTTCAAATTTCAATTTCAATCAACTCGTCGCAACATCGCTCAAGGTAATGCTCGGAGTGGCAATTTCTGCGAAGCTGGTACACATACGTACCTAACAAATATACGATTCAACGAGGTCAAACTTTCTTTGGAGCCTTCGGATGGGGAGGTTGCCACACCACGTTTGCTTATAAATCTTATATGCGGACGCGGTTGAAGTGTGTTTGCAGCCACTCACCGACGGACTTTTGGGATGCTAACCATGAACTGATTTGTTTACGAGTACCAAAAAAAAAGCTTTGTGAACTTCATCGGGTACAAGGTCGATGTTGTCGCTTAAAAATAATCGACCGGTATGCGTGTCCCAATTAATATCACCAATCTGAAGCGTGTACTTACAATGGATACTCAGCGATATCCGCTTGGACACCGAGGGGGGCACTCCGTTGGATGCGATGCACAGATAGGAACCCATTTCGCTCCGTGAGATTTTCGTCAGCTTCAGCACCTCACCTCGGTAGGAAATCACTGGAACGAAAGGGAAAAGAGCACAAAACAGCAAACTGAAACAACGGCGAAGACAAATTGCTTCCGATGTGTACCGTATGGGGAGAGTTTCTCAGACCACCGCCCCCCACCACCCTTTCTGGTCTGGGGCACTGGGTTTACGTTCGTGCATGCCGTGAAAATCACGTGCCAAACAAAAGGAAGTGATTTCCCCAATTCCCTTGTGCTCACTTGATCCCACTTGGTGGGATGTTTCTAGGGAAAATTGGTGGCATCATGCAGCCCCAGAGCCAAGGCTATAAATCAAAAAATCATCCACTTGTATCATTTAGGAAGTCTTCTTCGGGAGAATCGTCAGACACGTATCCGTCGAACTTAGTGCGCCACTTGTCGCTGCGGGCGTTAGGAGAAATATAAATTAGTTATTCTCTCTCCGAGGAAAAGAGGCCATTAAGTGAGGGAGTCTTAATCGAAATTGTTGAGGATCAGAGCATCAATCTTCACTAAAGTGGCAGTGAGCTTATTCAGGGATTTTTTTTTCATGAAATGACTTCGTGGTAAAACTATTGCGATGTAGTTCAGTTCATATATTGCCTTCATGACAGGATCTCGTTCCCACCAATAAAGAGTTTTCTAACACATACCTGATTGTTTCGTTCCGGCGGCATCTTTGAGCACAATTTCCGTTCCATCTTCGCGTTTCCACGTTACAATTGGCTCTGGTTGGCCTTTTGCTCTGTAAATAGTGGTGAGGGAGGAGGATTGTTTAATAATCGTGACAAAAATTAGATTCTCAATAGTATTTTACAAACTAAGATGTGGCTGCATAGATAAAATCAAACGAGAACCTGTGATGTTTGAATCGACAACTGTTCCACTCTATCGATAATCTCCATAGCCCTGGGAATTCAGTGTATCCTTGATGGACACAGAACATCACTGTTATCGTCAACAGAGGAATGCAGTTTCAAAATTCGTTCCACCCAACATGTTTTATTTAGCTGCTTTTATGTCAGCTCAACTAAACGATAAAGATACCACGAACCGAATTACAATAAATGTCTTGTTTCTATGAGATAGCTTTAACATTAATAATTTTTTTCGTGCCGAACCGGTTTTTGATGATTCACTCACCAATTGAATCGGAAATTCACTAAGATTTGTTTGATATGCTATTATGATTCCCTATTCCGTAAACGGATTAAATTAACGAAAATTAAATGCATTTCCACCTTCCCATACATTTCTGCCGTTCTACGCATAGTTGTCCCATGTTCCAAAATCAGCAACTGAGAAAAACACAATCAAAGTTTTTTAGCGTATTTGTCTACTAGAAGCTTTAGGCATTTCAATTTAGCAATACATCGGGTTTTTTAAGAGCAGTAAGCTATTGCCTAATGAATAGTGAAAAGTTCCCCTCATTTGAATCAATCAAGCTTGATTACGGGCTTAAAATTCATAGTTGGACGGTTATGCCTAGAATATCAACATGGAACAATTGGACATGATGTTGTTTTTTGAAATACTGGGAACAAACAATAAGTTTTTTGGTGTTTTTCCGGAAGATTATAATTATGTTAAACTTTTCTTCATTTTTTGAGAACTAGTTCGTTCTTCCAAACCAGAAATGAGTGCTTTAGTCCTGCTGAAAGCGTGACATTAAATTCTTGTACTTGAACCGATTTATTTGTTATGGATCTACCTAAAATACATGGCGGGACAGTTATGACTAGAATATCAACATGGGACAATTGAGCTTGGTGTTGTTTTTTTAAAAGCTGGGAACAAACAATAAGTTTTTTTTAATGATTTTTCCAGAAGATTAGGCATAAAAGCATCGTTTTATGAAGAAAAATGAAAATTGTCAAAAAGCGACATGGGACAACTATACGTAGAACGGTAGATTTGCTCTACCCATTTCTGTGCTCGTCTATCCATGCTGTCAATAAGGTTCTATTTATGCATCGGTGAGTTATAGTTTTCATATACCACTGCGAATTAAATCCAGCGTTCGTTTTACGGGCAACGTGGAGAGAGAAAATATTACAATGCAAGCTCCGCCTGTTTTCAACTGAGCATAAATAACCCATTCACGATTTTAAATAACATTCTCAGTCCAGAGACCGGACAGTAGCGATTATTTCCTGGGCGATTTTTCGCGATGAATAGGAAGAATTAAAGAATAACACAATCGAAGAAGAAGCTAACAGCGTTGCAATTTTATTGAATGGGATGGCATTGTTGTTGCGTTGCCAAAGGTAGATTGAAGTGGTTAAGACATTTGCAATAATTGTACTGAGGGAATGAATATATGATCGCCTGTGATCGAATGTGTCACTTGTGAATTTAGCGGATTTTTGTTGCCGTTCTGCAAAAGATGTTGTATGGTATTATACATGGATTATTTCTTTGGGAAATTACGATTTTTGGAACGTTAGAAATATATTTTTCAAAAAAATACAGGAAAACTACCGTTTTAATATAATAATAAATCGCTCAGATAGTCAGGGTCTAATTTAACTCTAGACAGCGAGCAATTAACAGTGCATGTTGATGCTGAGAGTTAATTTGCCAATTTGCTCAAATTGGCTTTTACTGCTTTACGAATCGTTCGCGCACTTGAGTGCAAGCGTTCATTCATCGACCCTTGTCAGTGCAGCCAAATATTTGAACTAGAGTATTCATTATTAAATTTCTACTCGCAAGAGTAATTTCGTAGTTCTACGTCGACAATGTGGTCATTTCAAACAAATCGGTCGTAAAGATCCTGAAATAAATGTGCCGCCAGGTGGAAAAAAGCAAGGTGTCGACAAAAACGCGTTTAGACCCAACTTACGAGGTCTGTTCAAAAAGTATCGCGACGTTCGAATTTACGCGGGTTACGTATATTCGATTGTAGACTTTTTTGTGGCATTATGTTGGTACTCATGTCTCTCACTTATGCTGACAAGTACGGCTATTTTGAATGGTAAGTTAATTTTTGACAACTGATTTTCTTTCACGTGTTTTGGCCTATAGCGAAAATGGATAAAAGAATCTGTATCAAATTTTGTGTGAGAACAAAATTAAGTGCGAGAACACATTCCGAATGTTGATTGTGACAACTGGTGAATCTACTTTGGAGCGAAACAACGTTTCAACAACTGACATCGAATATAAGAAATCTCTAAGGCTCTTGTAGATAGAGTGGTCCATTTTTGCAATAGGCAAAAAGCAAATTATTTACAAATATGTTACTTTTTGAATTTTTCGATTTTCCAGGTCGAGGTCCATTGCAGTTCTGTTCTGAATGGACTTCGTAGCATAGAGCTTTTGCAGTAGAAAAACTAAAAAAAATCTATTCCATTTTTGCTCCAGCCAGCTATCAGTGAATAGTTTTTTTAACATTGAGTGTTAATTTTCTAATTCCATTTTGAAGGGTTCGAAACAGTTGTTACGAATTTGTCAAGTTTTTCGAAACAGCATGTTGAATCCTGATTTAAACTTTGAGATCAGCGATCATATTTTCGGTATCTCTGATTAAACCGTTGTAAGGAATGTCTGAACATACCAGCGCGTTGAAGGTATCCCTGTTTACTATACTGTCCAAATATACATGGCTGACGTAAGCATGACCAAAATTCCCGTTTTTTGCTCATTTACTTTCATTATCATTTTATACATACGTCAAACATATAAACACTGCTTGTTTATTGACACAATTGAGATTTATTGATTATTTAGGATCCAATCCGCAGGTTCCGGAGACATAGCTGAAGCAAGTTCCGTTATTTTTCCGCTCATTTACACTCACTTGATGTGTTCATAGATTCTAATCAGTGTGAATTTTAACTGTGATTATCTCATTTTGTTTTTCAACGTAACTTATTAACATATATTTTTACTATAATGATGTATTTGATGAAAAGTTGTTGGAAATGATGTGTAAACTCATAAAATTTCACGAACATGACGGTGTAACATGACAGACATATTAACCCTTTGCGGTCGAAATTAATTTCCTTTGAAAGAGATCTTCTATGCTAATGACATTTTATTTATACCGAGTACCGTTACGTATTGTTCCCAGAAACATCGTATACAGTCGTGAAAAAGTTCACTAGACATTAAAATTTGTGTAGAAAAAATGTAAAAAATGATATCGTTGGATGAAGTATGCAGTAAAACTTCTTGCTGTGGTGGCTGAGAGCAGACAAACGACCGCAAAGAGTTAAAAGAGCCTATCTATACAGCCATATGGTGATTTTCGAATTTTCGTGAAAAGTGGTAATTTTGTTCTTTATCGCAAAAAATTAGAACCGTATTTTTAATTTTTTTCATTAGGGTGACCATTTCTATTTAAGGGTGGTCCGAACAATCAATTTTTCCCTCTTGTTTTCCAAAAATGACTATTTTCAAAAAATCATAACTTTTGAAGTGCTGAACCGATTCAGATGATCGTTATATCAAATTAAAGATAATTGAGATTGGTTGGATCGGTCCAGTAGTTCGAAAGTGATGAATTTTTGAAAATGGGGAGGGGAGGAGTGTCAAACCTTCATAGAAACATTTATTGCCCCCTAAAACCTCCAAATGCCAAATTTGGCTCTGTTTGCTTGATTAGTTCTTGAGTTATGCAGTAATGTATGCTTCATTTGTATGGCAGCCCCCCCCCTCAGAGAGGAGGAGGGGTCTCGAACTAGCATAATAACCTTTCCCGGACCCAAAACCCCTACATACCAATTTCCATGTCGATCGGTTCAGTAGTTTCCGAGTCTATAAGAATCAGATAGACAGACAGAAATCCATTTTTATAGAAATAGATAAATATTTATAAAAATTTATAATTACAAGTCGGACTTGATTATCCGGGAACTCGATTATCCGGAATTTTAGACTCGATTATCCGGAGTATTTTATTTTTGATTTCCGGGAATTTTGAGTAATTTGCATAATAATTCCATATTGAATAGTTAATATGGGTATCAAAAGAAGGGGTTGACTAGTAGAATGTAGAATGGCCACTACAAAATGGCGGATAACATATTTTCTCAGAACCCCATCAATATGGGTATCAAATGAGAGGGCTTGACTAGTAGAACACAGTTATTCATGAGAAATGCAAATCCAAAATGGCCGTCACCACAAGATAGCGCCATAATTTTTTTTTTTTCAAAACCTCATCAATATGAGTATCAAAAGAAAGTTCTCTACTAGTAGAACATAGCAGATAATGAAAAATCCAATTCCAAGATGCCCACAGTCCCCAAAAAAACTAATTACTTTTTAATGGTTACGTTCAGCTTGACCTGTTTCTATGTATGTTTGAATGTTTGTAGGGTTGTCCCACATTAATAGAAAATTGACCCCGTTCCTGTTGAATGGTGGATCTGAAATTTGGAACATACATTTAATTCTACCGTCATTATAAAACTGCGTATACCATGATGTGGAAAAATTCAATTCGGCCGCCGCCAGAATACACTAAACTATGAACAACATCAATTCGAAAAGGTCACCGCCACAAAATGATCGAGTATGTATTTTTTGCATTCCTCCAATATTGGTATCAAATGAAATGATTTGACTAATAGAATACAGTACATCATCAAAATATTCCGAAGAAAGTTAGGTAAGAAATTAAAATTATAAAAAATTAATGGTTTCAATGAAGAGAAGTATACTAATAATACAGATAATTTACTAAAAACTAGGAATTAAAATAAGTAAAAAAAATTTAAGTTAAACGGTTTAATGTACTAAAAGCTAGAAAATAATTAGACAAGTAGCAGTTAGTAGTTATCGTATCAGTTCCTTCATTAATCTAGGGCAATGATAAGACTAAAATTAAATCGTGGGGTTATTATGTTTCGTGTTCTTCAACTCAAATCATTCAGCCCTTTTTTAGCGACGGCCCAATTGAATTTTTCAAGATCATGGAATACGCAGTTTTATCTATGACACCAGAGATACGGATGTGTTCAGGAAGGGGGTTAAATTTCTATTAACGTGGTACAGCGCTTCAGACAAAGTTACAAAGTTACAAAGTTACAAAGTTACAAACATACAAACGGGTCAACCTAGATAAATCCGTTTAGTAAAAAAGTGCATATCATAATTATATTGCGTTTACCGAGAGAAAATTCGTTTTATTTTTATGACCCGATTATCCGGAGTGAAAAAAAAATCAATACTCCGGATAATCGAGTCCGACCTGTATATAATTATTTTTAATAGTAAAAGAAATTTGTAATTGGTCAAAATTAATCAATGAACAGTTCTGCAATTGAACCCATGGACGTTCGCATTGTAAGAAAACATGAATGTTTGAAAGTATTTATAACAAAAAACAAATTTGGGTGGGACGAAGTTTGCAGTGTCAACTAGTTTACTACAAAAAAGACAATAAATTAGAAATATGTTTTTAAATATTTCGAGAATGGCTGCATTTTGAAGAAGATTGATAATGATTTTGCTATTCTTCTTGCAATCATTGGGATTGCGAACCGTCGGAGTAAATCTTACGTTTTGTGGCTTACCATATGAGTGCGGTAAGAACACCAACATAGTAGTCAAGCTTTACGTCAAGATTGCGAATAAACATTCAACAAACACATTGTTCACATAAACTGACGTAGTGCGTTTTTCAGTTGAATTATAATAATAATAATAGCTCATAGAACCGGCCCACTTTCCACCGTTAATATTTATTGAATGGATAGATTATTTTATATAAATTGTTCACAGTGATGATCACTCAGCTAAAAACAAGAAAAAGGCGTTTTCCAAACACTGCGAGTGTTGGTGGTTACGTCAACTATGCATATTTGGGCAGTACAGCAACGGGAATGTGCAAATTAAACAAGGAAATAATGGTCAGGAACAAGAGAACAATTAAAATCACAAATACACAATTAGAAACAAAATTAGAAAACACATCACGTTTTTGTGAAACAATTTTATCGATGATAACTATTTTTGCAGCGCACCAATTTAAATGTTCTATATACCAATTGAATCGAAAATTCTTTTGCTGGCTTGCAGTACCAATATGACATCTTAAAAAATCTGATATAATAGAAACTATAAATGCCAACTACGACAGCATGTAACTTCCTTTTTGAAAACTTTTCAAAATTCAAAACATAGCACATTGTGACCTGCTTCTCTGGGAAACCAGTCGCGTTTTTGTCCAAGTGAACGACATTTCGTGTTCCGTATGGTATCAATCTATCCAAGTGAGGCTTCGGTTGAAATTTTCATCGCCCCTTTGACTTTTTTTTCTGGTTGTATTTCGCAATCGACTGAAAAGAACACGCTTCACTTTTCTGATGAACCCTTTTGCCGCCGTTGCTGTTTCGAATCCTGGAAACAGACGACTTTTTGTGCCTTCCATCGATTGGACGTTCTGGACAGGAAGCATATTTTGGATGACATCGAAGGCAGTTATAAAAATGACAAATCACCAACCCTTTCATCGGAAGAGTGCTTCGGACTCGCAACAGAAGCTGAGATAATGGAACATTTCTACATCTTTAATTCCTGGCTGATCTAGCAGTGAATTTGGTGGATTGTGCCTGCGAACTATTGCCGAAGCGCACGGAACGGACGGATGGACAATTGGAACACACTGTTGACTGATTTGCCTTTCAAAAGAGCGGCCGGTTTCCATTAGCGGACTTCGCTGACCGGTTGACAAAGTGACGCTCGATGATGAGTTATGACAGCGACGCGACTTTTGAAACTGATCGGGTTAATTAACGGATGTACTCATCGAGCCTTTTTTGGGGCATTTTTTAGAAAGCCGTGATTCAATGGGTAAATCTACAATTTGTCGGTCAGAATCGCAATATCTGAATTGATCAGCACGTAGCACAAGAAATAAAAACTATCATCGACAGCAACTTAATTGGCGTCGAAATGTATTCCATACAGTATGCAAAACTAAAAACCAGAGCAGCCGTATATTTGCATGAACGAATCCCAGGAAAATATTGTTTTGTACTGATATGTATTTATTTTTTATCTGTATCTTCATCATGTGCAAATAATAATGGTAACAACCCACTTGAAATCCGAGAGATAGCGAGGCTAAAATTTTCATTCAAAACTGCTCTAAGTACCGCTTCCCGTTTCCCGTCCTGGCCCACCTTTCGAATCTACCGTTTGACATGAGAACCTCTTCACTATTCACAACTCGTTTATTGGGCCGGTCACCGTTGGCCACCACCGCCGAATATCTAATAACGAGCGAACGTGAGTAGATTCAATGTTTATCCAGAGTACCAGTATATTGCAGCCCCAGATTTGGTGCGGCGATCTGCACTGCCAAAAGGGAGATGAGCCCCGCAGTTTATTCTAGGGGAAAAAGTTTTTTAATTGGCTGAACCAGCGCTCCTCTGACAGATCATATTTTTTTGTAGCTCGTTGCTCCGGCTGGTTCGTGGGGGGGCACTCCGCTATGCGTCATAACAAATTTTATTATTTGTTCAAAAGGCTCCGCTTGGATGTGACCACTGAATTACTAAAATTTGTTTTTTTCCACTGCTGGTGTTTTTCACTACGGCTTTGGGTTAGATTTGAACAGGCACGTGCTCCTGGTGTAGTTTCAATCAGGAGTGGTGCTTTCATGTTCAGTTTTCAATATTCATAAAACGTTTCAACGCTGAACGATTGTAGAGGAAAATGATTAAATATTCGTTTGGATTAGCTATTGTTCGTTGAATTTTGGGAGCTGGGCTCTATCTGTATTGTAATGTGGACCAATTGTTATCTGCTCGATGAATTTGAAAACGTGAATTATTGGAATAGTACAAAAAAATAATAATCTGATTTGGCACTTTCACAATCTCAATGAAATTTCAAAATCTACTGAAGGAAGAAGCATAGAATATATCTGCCTTAAATTTGTTTTTACGTACTCTATAGTCAAACTAATCTATATAAATAAAAATGTAAGGCAAAATCTGTTGGCAAGCGGAAAACCCAAAGAAGGGATGGTCCGATTTTAGCCTTCTTTATTTTGTTGTATTCGTCTTTTTCCGTAGGAAATTTTTCCTCCACTATGGAGAGAAAAATCTGAAAATTTTCGGAAAACTCTGAAGGAAAGTCGGCAAATTCGGACAATTGAATTCCCACATGTTCGAAAATTACATCATAATAAGCGTTGTTAGTCCATTCGATATTTGCGCTATCAAAATTGATCTTTGTTTTTTTTCCAATCCATATTTATTTATTTCGTTATTCTACAATTTGTCTAATACAGGTAAACTTCGATATAACGTACATTTCACTTTCAAAATTGTACGTTGTATCGAATTGTACGTTATATCGAAGCATAATAAAGTACTCACAAACGGAGTCTATAATACATTATTGTGTTGCTGTTTTAGTAAAGTTAATGAATAACTTCAATCAGAAGACGAAGCCAGCCTTTCTCATGATGTTTCCCTTCGTACTGTTGATTAAAGCTTGATTCATTTAGAATCCGGAATTACAAAACCAGCTGTATTTCAGGATTCATTGAAGGTACAAAACTTGTTTTAGCATCACAATACAGATAATTCATTGTTCTATCAGGAAAACAATATTGGATTTTTTTTCCTTTGCACTTTGGAAATGTGTACGTTATATCGAGGTAAAATGTTCGTTATATCGAGTGACGTTATATCGAAGTTTCCCTGTATTAATATTACATCACTCACATGTCTCTCATAGGAAACAGTCGTTACAATATAATGCAAATATTTTTAAACATATCTACAATTCTGCTCTGAATAAACTTCTATAATAGTAAGCTAGCGACTAATAATACTTAATCTACTATTCATTCTTATGTTACAATAATTTATCTTATGCAACATATATTTCCATCAACCTCTTCGAAAATACACAAAGAAGAAAATTCATCCGATTGATAATTTTTGCACCTCAGTTTTTACATGTAATTTATCTACTTTGCCTTCTTTGTTTCTTGCAGTTATGTTTTTTCTCGACGGTGACCCATTTCCGTTGACCAGCGGTCGCCAATGTTTTGCTATCCTGCTTATTATCCGATGCGCTACGGTCGTCGTCGCTGCCTGATTCTACTTTCGCACGCTTCAGGGACGTTTGCCGATCCGTCTCGACAATATTATCGTCTATGTGTTCATTCGGTTCATCTCGTTGGCATTCGGAAGTTGTGTTGATTACTTTAGCATTGTGATCGTTCTTAGCATCGGTTACGTCTATCTGCGTTGGTGCGACGGGGTGAATACGGGAGGTTGACGAGGTTGCCGCGATAGATAACATGGACTGTGCTGCTTTCAGCCATTGTACTGCTTCGATTCTTTTGACCAAGTGGAATCATTGTTAGCGAAAGAGGTTCACTGCGATCAATAATCGGTTTATCCGATTATCTCAGTAACACATTAGTAGGTTGATTTTCGTCAGGTTTTACACTGTCTTTCGAAATGGCCACCAGTTTTGGACATTTAAATTTGACATGACCTTCATCCTTGCAGAAAAAACATTTATTCTTCAGTCCGTCGTAAAAAATACGGGCTCGGAAGTGACCAATGTAAATGTGTGCTGGAATTTCCTTCGACATCTCCATATGGACTCCTCTAATCCCCGTGTAGATGCTGACTTTCATTTCATTGGAAAACTTTTCTCGAACATGTTGTCGAATTGTTCCATATTGCCCCAGTACGTACTGTATCTCACGATCGTCAATCTCCGGTGGAAGATTGAATACTCGCACGTACCTGACAATCCGCGAAGCCTGATCAATTGTAACGTGTACCGTAGTTTTGTCCTCATACTGAAAAACGTAGTATTCTTCCTTTTCCGCCAAGAACTTAGTGAACGTAGTATCATCGGCGAACTTGATGTAAAACTGGTCCCCATTTTCATCTTTGTAGATGCTGTGAATACTCACTGCCAAAATTTGCAGATTTTCCATTGAAAATTTTAGTACTTCCATGTACGAAGGTGTCCGGTTTCCTAGTCCAAAAATTAATTTCACCGTATTCTTTCGCACGCTATTTGTCATTTTTGCTTTTCCTCGATAAGAAGGTTCCGTTTGAAAACAAAAGAAAATCTATCACTATCGAAAACAATAGCCACATAGGGCTATTGTTTGAAGTCGATACCGATTGTTGGACACAATGTACAGATACGTCTATATCGCACGAGCTCAGGTCCGAGAATGTTTTTGTTCGTAAGTGGAAATGGATTTTCAGGCGAAATAACGCATTTCCATATCTTATATCTATATAAATAAAAATGTAAGGCCAAATGCGTTGGTAAGCGCAAAACCCGAGGAAGGAATGGTTCAATTTGAGTCATCTATATTTCGTTGTATTCGTCTCTTCCCGTAGATCAATATAGTGGAGAGAAAAATTCGGAAAACTCTGAAGGAAGATCGGAAAATTCGGAAAATTGAATTCCCATATGTTCTAGCTAAGCGTTGTTAGTCCATTTGATGTTGGCGCTAAAGAAATTGATTTTTGTTCGAAAGTGGAAAAGGATTTTCAGACGGAATGACGTATTCCTATATCTTCTATCTATATAAACAAAAATAGAAGGCCAAATGTGTTGGTGTGCCGTAAACCCGAGGAAGGAATGGTCCGATTTGAGCTGTCTTTATTTTGTAATATTCTCTGTATCAAACATGTATTCCATGCAACGGAGAAACATGTTATTTCCAAATGCTTGAAGAATCTTGAACAAGAATTGTGTTGTGTTTATATATAAAATTCTCATGTCACGATGTTCGTGGTTGAACTCTTCCGAAACGGCTCGACCGATTTTAATGATATTATACTCAAAAAACTTGGTAGGCATGAGAATAGGTCTGTATACTAAAGGGTGTGTCACATCAAATTGCATCAAGGAAAAAACGCTCATACTTCGAGCCCAAGCCCGTATGCTCACACCTTCTCTTTTACCCCGTCCATAAGGTTCTGTACAACGTCAGGTTGTAGTTTTTTTTAACAGAAATCCATTTTCTCTTGAAGTCCGCCTCCGATTTGACAACTTTTGGGTTCTTCCGGAGGGCCTGCTTCATAATCGCCCAATATTTCTCTATTGGGCGAAGCTACGGCGCGTTGGACGGGTTCATTTCCTTTGGCACGAAGGTGATCCCGTTGGCTTCGTACCACTCCAACATGTCCTTTGAATAGTGGCACGAAGTGAAATCCGGCCAGGAGATGGTCGGGCCCTCGTGCTGCTTCAATAGTGGTAGTAAGCGCTTCTGTAGGCACTCCTTAAGATAAACCTGCCCGTTTACCGTGCCGGTCATCACGAAGGGGGCGCTCCGCTTTCCGCAAGAGCAGATCGCTTGCCACACCATGTACTTTTTGGCAAACTTGGATAGTTTCTGCTTGCGAATCTCCTCCGGAACGCTGAATTTGTCCTCTGCGGAGAAGAACAACAGGCCCGGCAGCTGACGAAAGTCCGCTTTGTGGCTTCGTCAGCATTTCGGTGTACAGCTTCCGGGCTCACGTCTTCCCCACCATGTTTTGCCTTTCGTCGCGGTTAGGAGCCTTCGGAACCTTGTATGTACGCAGGTCCTCCCGCTGCTTGGTCCGCTGGACGAATGAACTTGACAAATTCAGCTTATTGGCGACATCCCGGACCGAACTTCTCGGATCACGCCTAAACTGCTTAACTACGCGCTTGTGATCTTTTTCACTGACGGAGCATCCATTTTTGTCGTTCTTCACCTTCCGGTCGATGGTTAGGTTCTCGAAGTATCGTTTTAGTACTCTGCTGACCGTGGATTGGACGATTCCCAGCATCTTACCGATGTCCCGATGTGACAACTCCGGATTCTCGAAATGAGTGCGCAGGATTAATTGACGACGCTCTTTTTCGTTCGACGACATTTTTCCAAATTTACGAAAAATTGACAGTGAAGCATGGCCAACGTGATCTATACACTCTTATCTGATTATAAGCGAAAGCTGAAGATATAATTCCTAAAAATTAAATTTCTACAGCGTTTTTTCCGTGATGCAATTTGATGTGACACACCCTTTAGCACAGCGTTGGTTTGATCGATTTCGTTCTGGTGTAGTGGCTGTCGAAGATACATCCCGTACTGGTAGGCTAATCGTCGTGGAAACCGATAAAATCGTTGAAATCATCCAAGTAGACCGGCATCTGAGCACTCACTCGATTGGCCAGGAACTGGGTATAGACCATAAAACAGTTTGGAACCATTTGCAGAAGATTGGATTCCAAAAAAAAGCTGGATGTATGGGTGTCACACGAGTTGACGCAAAAAAATCATTTAGACCGAATCAACGCCAGCGATGCACTGCTGAAACGGAACGAACCCGACCCATTTTTTGAAGAAGATGGTGACTGGTGATGAAAAGTGCATCACGTACGACAACCTAAAGCGAAAGAAGTCGTGGTAGAAGCGCGGATTGACGGCCAGGAAGGTTTTGCTGTGTGTTTGGTGGGATTGGAAGGGAATCATCCACTATGAGCTGCTCAACTATGGCCAGACCCTCAACTCGGTTCTCTACTGTGAGCAACTTGACCGTTTGAAGCAGGTGATTGACCAGAAGCGGCCAGAAATGATCAATAGGAATGGTGTTGTTTTCCACCAGGACAACGCTCGGCCTCACACATTTTTGATGACCCGCCAGAAGCTACGGGAGCTCGGTTGGGATATCCTATTGCACCCAACGTATAGTCCGGACCTGGCTCCAAGTGATTATCATCTCTTCTGGTCCATGCAAAACGCTCTTGGTGATACTAAGTTGGCCTCAAAAGAGACTTGCGAAAACTGGCTGTCTGAGATTTTTTTTGCAAATAAGAAGGGGGGGGGGTTTTAAAGGGGGGTGAGGGGCTTTTTTTGTAATAATAAAGTTGCCTTCAAGTTTGCGAACAAAACGGCGCATATTTGACTTAAATTGGATAATATTAAGTATGTTAAATAAAGCATCAAATTTCGATCAGAAATACGACTTTTTTTCCCAACCCTATATTCTGTTCTCGTTATCTTCAATCTTGATGTTTCCCCCGAAAAATGTAACAAGAAAAGGTGGTGATTAGCGACTGCAAATATTTCCTACGACTTTTGTAAATATTACTAAATAAATTCTTCTAAAATCTTTCACACGGAAAAAAATGCAATATAACCCAGATTAATTATTTCATTAAACTATAGAAAACCATTTGTTTGTGAAAGACACCAATTGAACTGAAACACATGTGGCAAATGTGATTGAATTTTTTTTTGTAAATCCATAGGTTGAGTCGACCCGTAATGCTACATAATCATGTCCTAATTATTACTTGTAACCATTGATGGTACATGGATTGGCTGAACAGCGTATTGATCATTGTGAAGAAAAATTTGAATAGTCGAATAGTAATAGCGCCTATAAACTCAAAACGGATCCTCAATCGTTCAAATTTCTCAAATTTTGTGCAGAAATCCTTGCCATGAGAACTATAACTCAATCAGCATGTATTCCACATTAATTTTTTTATCCGTTCGAGCAATGTCCCCATAACATCCAACACAGATGTGATAAACGAAAAACTTTCCAACTCCTTTATCCTTTACTACTCCTCCGGCTGGCGCTTGTTCTTCGTCAGCTAATATTTCATAATAAACACGTGTGTGATGATGATGAAGCGAAACTTTTACGCTACCTTCCGCCATCAACCCCGTCCCGTGGAAATCTTCGTAAATGTAGCACCTATTTCCCTGTTGTCCTTTTTTTCTCCCCACGGAGAAAAAGTTCCCCAACTCCCTCATATTATTTCGACTCAAAACAAGACTGCCGACTAGTGATGAAGTGAAAAGTGGAGTTCGTTCGGGTTTATTCTTTCTCCGGCACTAGCCAAGATTCTACATCGGGTCCTCCCAAGGAAATATATTAGTACTTGCAAAAACGCGCGCCGTTCTCCGTTGGCTTGGCACCTGTAGCGAAGCACAAACCGGAAGAATGCACCTTCTTGCGGAGAGCTTCGTTCCTTTCTTCCTTTCATTCGATCTGCACTGCTACTGCTTCTGGTTTTAATATCCAGTCCTACTCAAACACACTTTCGACAATAGTTTTGACACAGCGCCGGGAGACAATTCCCGGCTCTGGATTTGTCCTTTCGCCGCATCAGGACGCGAAATACTTGCATGAAGATTCAAAGTTTTCTTCGCTTCCTGCCTGATGGATGCACCGTTCAACCTCTAACCGCGAAGTCGGGGACGATTTAAAAATGAAGTTATGGAATCCCGACAGTGGAAAATACGAACCAAGCTTAATCTTTCTTCTTTGAATCGTTTCGAGATTTGGCTTTCTCTTCCTGTTCCAAAGTCGTAACTGGAGAGCTCACCACAGGTGATGAAAATAGCCTGATACTTTTCACAGTTTTTTTTATGGCGGTCGTGTGATTTGAGAGAATAAAAAAGAGCGAATTACTTCATCTGGAAAACTTATCAACTGCGCTTTTTCTTCGGAGAAAACTGAGTTAGGAGGTAAAGAAGAAACGACAGGAAAGTATGGTTTGGTTATTACTATTGATGAAGCGGACGCAGTTGATCGTCGGCGAAGCCGATAAATTGACTAGACTTGTTGAAAATCACTCCCGTCATTGTTCCAAAATGGAAGTAAAGTATCAAACCAGCAAGAAGTGTCGAAAGTCACTATAATTCAGAAAGAAAGAAAAAGGGATGCAATTTGAACTTTCCTTGCATGCCTCTCAAAATACTTTAAACAGTGCGTTAGGTAATACTACATACTTGAGTCGTTATTTACAAATAGCGTTTACACAATTGAATACAGAATATTATAGAAATGCTGTAGAAAATGCCAGCCTTATTTTCTACCATGATCAATTTTAGATATTGAACTAATTTTCAGTCACATTTATTTAATTTCTATCTACAATGATGCCGGTCTTATCCTCAGTGGCGGGCTTACCCTCCCTTTCCCTACATGGTATATTTCATATGGGGTCGGAGTTTGTTGGATCTTAAGGATTTGCGGAGCCCATAGTAGGCGCGACTTCCATTGACTATGCGTCTTCGAACTTCACGGCTGTTGTTGTTGTCAGTTGTTATCAACGAGCCAAGGTAGGAAAATTCCTCTACCACCTCGAGCTCGTTGCCGTCGATCACAACACTACTACCAAGAAGAACTCTTTTGCGATCAGTCCCTCCAGCTAGCATGTATTTAGTCTTAGACGCATTGATCCCAAGCCCAATCTGCCCTGCTTCGTGTTTCAGTCGGGTATACAAGTCGGCTACCGTCGCATGTGTTATTCCGGTTATGTCCACGTCATCGGCGAAGCAAATAAATTGACAAGACTTGTTGAAAATCGTGCCCCGCATGCAGAAGTCCACTCTCCGCATAACACCTTCCAGCGCCACGTTGAAGAGCAGACAGGAGAGCCCATCGCCTTGTCTAAGTCCCATGTAAGTCTCAAACGATTTCCAAAACCCCGATTTCCTTTACTCTCCCCTTGGGTGATTTTTCGGTTTTCAAATAACTCAAACTTTGACGGCTGTGCGACAATAGTAAATGAAGTCCGATTGAGCTGATATTTTGCACAGGGTAGTTTTTCGTGGGAATCAACATTTTTAATCAAGTTTCCTTTGAAAATTCGAGATGGCCATTTTCATTAGCACTCTACTGACTATCAATCGGTGCACATATTTTGCAAGTTTTCCTAGGCCTCTCTTGAAGAGCTCCAATACTTCAATTCTTACAAGCTGATTTGTGATTCTTCAGCTGAATAACGGTCTCTTTAACTTCACCCATTGTCGGGGGTGGTGCGTCGTTGTGGTTCACTGCACCGGTGTAGTCCTCTTTTGATTTGAAGAACATCCGCGATTTTCGAGAACGATCAAGTAGCTCCATTCCCTCACACTCTATGGCAGCTCGCACATCGTAGCAATAAACAACGAGCAAGCAGCAATATGCAATAGGCAACATATTTTGCTGTACTTTGCGTACCAAAGCAATAAAAACGCCTGATATTATGCAAACAATCAACCTAATGAACGAAACTTGCCAAATAATGGACGATAAGTTTCTTTTCAATCAACAAGTCGTGTTGCTAGCGATATATGTTGCTCTACAAAGGCGACAGCGATATCGTACTGCGTCGGTGTGCGAGATCAACAAAAAAGTAATGGAAAACCCCAATGGTGATAGTTGCTTATTGCTCCGATGTGCGGGCTGCCTTTATCTTCCAGGCGACGCTTTTTTTCCCGAACGAGATGTGTTTGCTGCCTTCGCTACCGTATGTATCGTTTGTCGAGTCACTCGTTGCAGCATGGCTGCGCGTGCTGCATCCTTCTCGTTTAGGAGTGCTCCGAACTCGTCGTCAAACCATTAATTCCGTTGTCCTCGTTATTCATACCCTGTGCTATTGATTGCTGCTTTCAAGGTGTTTCAGCATTCATCGAGGGGGGCAGCATCCAGCTCATCTATCCCCGGTAACGCAGCATAAAGCCGCTGAGAGTATGTTGCAGCAATGTTCGGCTACGGTTTCTAACAAAAAGCTGGATGTCGGTTCCTAGAAAATGACGCGGAGCTCAACGTGTCAATCGCCAGGATCGTATGCCTCTAACTTATGTTTCTCAACCCTTAAAAAGGCTATTTGAGCAAACGTTAACTCCATTCTCTATTCAAGATGATAAGGGGAGACATTCACAACACAATCACATTGTTGACATATAATTATGGTTAATTAATACGCTTTTCTTACCTTTTCTTAAGATATGACACCATTCAAGTTTACTAATGTTATCGAGTAAAATATACTAACCTCTTTTTTTTTTGTTAGAAAGTGCTTTATTTACAGTTTTATATGTACATTGCTATATAATTCCTTAATGAATTAGTACTTCTATTTACGTCAGAAGCTTCTAAATTGTACATAATGTATCTTATAAAAATTTTCAAAATTTTATATTTTATGTTTCTTTCACAGTTTATGTTAGGAAAATGTAGATTCTCGAAGATCAAATTTTGCTGCTGACTTATTGCATGAATATTTCTTATAATTTCTTGCCACAAAATGTTCACATTTTGGCACCCAGAAAATTTATGTTCTATCGTTTCGCATTGTCCGCACACCTGGCAATTCGGGTCATCTCTTCTCTCCTGTCTGTAAAGTAGCTCATTGTGGTGTAGTTTGCCATGAACCAGCAGATAATACATTGATTTTTCGTCAGAAGATAACTTTTTGTTGTTTATATCCTTCCATATCAGCTTCCAATTTCTAGTGCAACGTGTGGTGACTCCAACCGCTGGCAGCTGATTAAGGAAATGATGATAAATAATATTTGCCTTCGGTTCTTGCTGTATATGATCAGGGATTTCTTGGAGAGCAGCCTTAATAGTTTTGATGTGGATAAGGTCTGAAGGTGTTTGAGGAAGTTGCATATAGTAGTCTAGAGATGGTCCCTCGTTCAATGTTCTAAGATAACGATTTACTAACAGGGCCTTCGTTTTGAGAACAATCGAATGTAAACCCAATCCTCCTTTCGTATTTGGGCGAATAATATCAATCATTTTGACTCTTTGTGCGGGCACACCATTCCACAGAAAGAACCCAATTTGCTTTGTGAACAAAGCTACGTACTTATTTGGCATTGGGAGAATTGAGGATAAGTACCATAACTTGGAGCATATAAATGTGTTGAGAAGCATAACCTTTTGTTTTATGTTCACTATGCGTGGACGATTTAAATGTAGAAGGCCGTTCACACTACGATACACGGCTTCCCAGTTCTGTGCGACTGTATCCTTTATGCTGTTCTTAAAAAGGACACCAAGTATCTTGATGATGTCCTTTTTTATTATTCCTGTCCATGCAGGAAGCTGAGCACCGATCTCCATAGCAACGGTCTTCTCCATGTTCAGCTTTGCCCCTGCTGCCAAACCAAATTGTTCAAAACACTACAAAATTTGTTGAATTTTCTCAGGACTTCGGACTATAATTGTTATGTCGTCTGCATACGCAACAACACATTCTCCCGGATCGTTGCATATTTCGGCCAAGTTGTCTAGTAGAGGTTGCAGGTACAGTACAAACAACAGCATGCTTAATGGGTCACCTTGTCTAACCGATCGTTTTATGTGAATATGTTGAGTGATGTGTCCATTGATTATTAATTGAGACTTGGCGCGTACTGAGAGAGTTGCCAGCAGACTCACAAAACGTGTATTGAAACCCATTCTTCTCATGCTCGATAACAGGTATGTGTGACTGACGCGGTCGAACGCATTACTGAGATCGCATGCAATTACGATTCCACCCGTTGATTCTTGTTTAGAAATTGCAATATGATCTCTAATTACACACGTGGCTTCAAAGGTTGTGTGACTTCCATTGCTACATTTTTGATGAGAAGAAAGAACCGCCGTTGATATTTTTTCAGCCCTTTGCTTCATCACTCTGCTGAATATTTTGTAATCTACGTTCAACAATGTTATTGGCCGAAGAGAGTTTATACCATTCCCCACTCCTTTTTTTCGAACCAACACAATCACACCATCCTGTAGATCCTCTGTTACACGCCCGTTCTTGATCTCGTTCAGCACCAGCAGAAACTGTTGTTTGATTATTTCCCAGCATTTCTGATAAAATTCTTTTGAAAGGCCGTCCTTGCCCGGGGATTTGTTTGCTGCCGAACCTTTGATAGCCGCAAAAACTTCGTCGTATGTCAGGTCATCCATGAGTCGACTGTTCTCCTCATCATTTTCTTCTAGCGATCGTCTTGGATTGAAGCGGTTATCCGCTTCAGTGTCCTGTTCGTCGAAAAGGTTTTGATAATGTCGCTGTACATGTCGACTTATTTGCTCCTTGTCCATAGTCCGCTGACCATTGATATCTAGGGATGCGATAGTTGTGTCTCGTTGCCGGTTAACTCGGTCCGCAATTTGGAAGATTGAAATGTCTTCCCCTCCCAGAAAAGTAGAGTTCTTATTTTTTTTTTGATTCGGAAAATTTCTTCTGTTTTTGTAGCATTATTGCTTTTATTTTGTTGATTTCAGTGGTACAGTCGCGGTTCTTATGTTGTTCATATGTTTGGTTCAAACAAAAGTGATAAAAACCCATTGTGTCGTTGAATTTTTTTACACAGATTGAGTTTTTCCAACGAAAAAAAGAAGCGATTTTCCTTTTTGCATACAAAGACCACCAGTCAACCCACGAATTGTAATTTCGTTTTTGGCGGGACCAAAAATTCCACCTTTCTCGCAGTTCCGTCAAATTTTGTTCGGTCAGTAGATGATTGTTTATCTTCCAGAAAGGGCGCTCGATTGTTTGAGTACGTAATGGAAGGACTATCCGGGAAATAACAGATCTATGGTCACTGAAACAGTTTGATTCTAGCCTGCAGTATCGTACATTTGGGAGACATACTGGGGTAACATATATCCTGTCAATTCGAGACATTGACCGACCTCGAACGAAAGTATACTCAATTCGCTGATTGAAATGTTTCCATATATCCTTAAGATTTATGCTATTGCACAGTCTTTTCAACATTGGGCTCATGTTTGAAACACCTGTCGCATCATTGTAATCAGTGACCGCGTTGAAATCTCCCAACATTATTGTGTGAGGAGGATGATTTTGTAAAAATAAGGAGATAGTGTGATTAAAGAAATCTTCTCTAATAGATCTGTTGTTCGAGCCTGATGGTGCGTACAAATTAATTATTCTTACTCTATTTTCATCATTTCCCAGATCAATGCATATGACCCTTGAGTCCAAGCTCCTTTGTATCTGTTTAACTTCGATTCCATTTCGTACGGCTATTGCAGTACCCCGCTCTGATTCATCAATATTTACTATCATATCATATCCAGGGATACAGATACTATCGTTAACCACCTCTTGCATTGCTATTATGTCTAAGTCTAGTGTGCGCACAAATGATCTTAACGAATTGATTTTGTTTGTGTTGCTTATACCATTCAAGTTTATAGTTGCGAAAGTGTAAGTAAAGTTCGTTACAGTATTCCTTGGATCCATTACAGTTAAAACTTTTACTTGCCCTCTTATTTGCTCCTCGTATGACGTCAAACTCGCATGCAATCTTGCGCCGAAGACTCATCATCCGATATCTCCATTGTTTTATCTGATTTTCTGTTGAGAGAGTTTGATCTGCTGTTGGTCGGTGTGATGCGTGAGCGGTCACTTATGGTGCTCACTCCATCGTATCCCTTCGTTGTTTTATCCGGTGCTGCTTCAACAGTAGGCTCTCCTACGTCGGTCGATGAGGTCTTTACTGCTTTTTCTCTGAGTTCTGCATCATGCGGTGAGGCCGGTCGTTTGAAGTGTTGTGTTGCGGTTTGCGATTGTATTGACGGTTGGATCTGCGACGAAGATTGTGATTGTGATGATGATTGTGTTGATGAAGGTGCTGATGATGGTATGGATGCTGGTCGCTCCCCAGGCCTATCCGAGCTTCCCGTTTGCGCCAGTACTCTGGAGTATAGCGATGATTTGTTTTGTAGTGAAAGTTTTGCACGGTTCTCCGAACAGCTGACTCCAAAATGAACCTCCTGGTTGCAGTGACGACATGTCTGAATTTGGTTGGTGTATGTGACGTGTGAGCTGTACCCTTTGATGTTCACAAATGAAGGAATGGGACTCGTCATCCGAATACGAACAATACGGATTCCACTTGGTGTTTGCGAAAAGAATTGCGAATGACACATCTCGTGTTTGATGGAAATGATGTTCCCGTAGTTCGAAAGGTATTCGATGATCCACTCCTCTGGCATGTTTGGTGGTAGGTGATGGAGCTTAACATCAGTACCTCCATCCTCAACGTACAGACGTATACGGTGAGTTGTTCCGTTGTTGTTTAATGAGTACTTGTTATCGAACTCTTCAACCACTCTTTGAACTGCTTCTTCCGTCTTCATCTCCACAAACACCTTCCCTTCGATCCTATCAATTTGTATGGCTGCTACATCGATCGGTGTTAGTTTTAGGTTTTTTGCGATGAAGTTGAAAATGTTTTCATCCCTCAACTTGCGAATTCCACGAATGTCGATGAAGAAATTGCGCTCCCTCAACGAATCCATGGTTGCTGTTGGGGGCTTGATCCCAGGGACAAGCTTTAGACCCCTCAAAAAACGACTTTGGTTTACTTTTTGTTTGAACAATAGCGATCTCTTCGATTTTGCGACTATCTAGCTCGTCTGCTCATATGAAACTGGCCTCTGGTAGGGATGTGGGATTGTTGATAATATGTAGGAAAGATTTGTGCATTCTACTAATGTTTGCATTACCAAATGTATTTGGTAGTTTTCTACAGAGGATTTTTTCTAAGTGTAGTAAAAAATTGATGGCCTAAGAAAAGAAGGCTTGTCCGGTTTCGTTGGAACAGCTATTCATGATGATTGATTCAAGGTCGAGTAGGGTGACAACTAAAAGTCACAAATATTTTCTTTCTCGTCAATGTCAATGGAAGGATAGCGCTGAGCGATGCGAACGATCCGCATGGTAGCAGAGCCACAACCGGATTGTATTCCTTCGCTTTGTTAGGTGCTCCTTATTGAGACGCTGGTATAAAAGCACAGAAAATGTTTTTGGGAAAAGGGGAATTCATTCCAATTTTCATCAAATTAAACAACATACTTTTTAATTGAAAATGATCCAATATTTATGTCCGTACTAGAATTTACAAGGGAATTCCCGTTTCATCAGATCCACGCCCACGGTCTGCAAATGCGATCGTTCCCAAGTTCTTGCAGCTGAACAAACCCAAACGTCATTCTATCCGATACTTCAGGCCCTACATTCAACCTGGAATACAAACGCATCAACCTGAATCTGCAATGAGATTTGCCACAACACAGAAAAATACCTTAATAATTATCAGTTGAGAAGATGAATTTACGAGTATTCTGGTTGAGCTATCCCTAGTTTCACTCCGGTTACCACAATCAACCCTATGATTTTAAAGCCCTCAATTTATGTTTATTTATCATATTGCCATTGGAAATACGGCGTTTATATCTTCTTATGAGATTTTATCTGATAAATCATGAAAAAGAGTAAAAAATTACGCAAAACAGTTTATCCACACTAAAATGAATACTACGACTTAAATGTCTTTTACAGAGTTTTAGTGTGCAATCTGCAACTTTCTCGAATGTAAACATTGTGTCTAGCTGTCATTTAGAGCTCTTGAAGTTTTCGTGTTCAAAATTTCAAAAAGGTTGCAAAATGCCCAAAAAAGCACAAATTTCTATCAGCATCCGAAATTTGATTATTGAACATCACAAAACTGACAAAATCTACCGTGATACTGCCGATTTTGTCCAGCTTCACAAATATACGGTCGCTAGTATTGTGCAGATGTACAAAAAGGGTGGTTCTATCTCACCAGATAAGCGATTGGAACGTCCTTCAAATACAACTGGACCGAGGACTATCAGCTCCGAAAATTGCAAAACAGATTGAAAGCAAGTTTTCCATTCAAATGAGGTCCCAATCCGTACGAAATCGTTTTCATAAGAAGGGTACTAAGGGCAGAGTAACACTTAAGAAGCCATGGTTGTCTGCAAAAAAAAAAATATATAAAAAAATAGATCGAAGTGGGCCCAGGACCACATTTCATGGACCAGTAATTACAGGAATAAGGTGATTTGGTCAGACGAGACGAAAGCAATGCTATTTGGGACTGATGGCATCACAAGAAAATGGTGGCGAACCGGTGAATGTTTGAAAAATGAGCCTACAGTCAAGGCGGTGTTGAGTTACTTTACCAACATTGATTTCCAACCAACTGAGCATGAATTTGATTTTTATCTGCGGGTAGAGTCATGGTGTGGGGATATATGGCTACATCCGGCGTTGGAGAACTTGAGTTCATCGATGGAATGATGACCAAGGAGGTTTATTTGGACATTTTTGAGGCGAAAACTACCAGCGTCTGCACATAAGTTAAAGTTGGGGCGCAGATATACGTTCCAACAAGACGGAAATCCGAAGCATACCTCGAAGGTAGTTTCGCAATAGTTCAAGGAAAAGCGTTTCAAGGTTATGGAGTGGCCAGCACAGTCTTCTGACCTTAATCCGATCGAGCATCTCAATTTCGAAAATTAGGTCAATTTTCGATCGAGGTCAATTTCGAAAATGAGGCGCCAGGAGCAACCGACCGACAAGCATCCAGCAATTGCGGCAGGTAATTTCAACTGAATGGGACAAAATCACCCCGGGAACAATTGCTAAGCTTGTTAAGTCTTGAACGAAAGTTGTGTCTTATGATGGTTTTATATTGTGGATAAAATTTTGGTGGAAATGCAAGTAAGTATATAAAGGGTGTGTCACATCAAATTGCATCACGGAAAAAACGCTGTAGAAATTTAATTTTTAGGAATTATATCTTCAGCTTTCGCTTATAATCAGATAAAAGTGTATAGATCACGTTGGCCATGCTTCACTGTAAATTTTTCGTAAATTTGGAAAAATGTCGTCGAACGAAAAAGAGCATCGTGAATTAATCCTGTGCACTCATTTCGAGAATCCGGAGTTGTTACATCGGGACATCGGTAAGATACTGGGAATCGTCCAATCCACGGTCAGCAGAGTACTAAAACGATACTTCGAGAACCTAACCATCGACCGGAAGGTGAAGAACGGCAAAAATGGATGCTCCGTCAGTGAAAAAGATCACAAGCGCGTAGTTAAGCAGTTTAGACGTGATCCGAGAAGTTCGGTCCGGGATGTCGCCAATAAGCTGAATTTGTCAAGTTCATTCGTCCAGCGGACCAAGCAGCGGGAGGGCGTGCGTAAATACAAGGTTCAGAAGGCTCCTAACCGCGACGAAAGGCAAAACATGGTGGGGAAGACGCGAGCCCGGAAGCTGTACACCGAAATGCTGACGAAGCCGCATTGCCTGGTAATGGACGACGAAACGTACGTCAAAGCGGACTTTCGTCAGCTGCCGGGCCTGTTGTTCTTCTCCGCAGAGGACGAATTCAGCGTTCCGGAGGAGATTCGCAAGCAGAAACTATCCAAGTTTGCCAAAAAGTACATGGTGCGGCAAGCGGTCTGCTCTTGCGGAAAGCGGAGCGCCCCCTTCGTGATGACCGGCACGGTAAACGGGCAGGTTTACCTTAAGGAGTGCCTACAGAAGCGCTTCTTCTTCTTCTTATTCTTCAATGGCACTAACGTTCCTAGAGGAACTTCGCCGTCTCAACGTAGTATTACTTGCGTCATTTTTTATTAGTACTTAGTTGAGATTTCTATGCCAAATAACACGCCTTGAATGCATTCTGAGTGGCAAGCTCTAGAATACGCGTGATCACAGTGCAAGTCGGAGGAAATTTCTTTGACGAAAAATTCCCCCGACCAGAACGGGAATCGAACCCGAACACCCGGCATGTTAGTTATGACGCTAACCACTCGGCCAAGGGAGCACCCCAACAACAGAAGCGCTTACTACCACTATTGAAGCAGCACGAGGTCCCGACCATCTTCTGGCCGGATCTCGCTTCGTGCCACTATTCAAAGGACGTGTTGGAGTGGTACGAAGCCAACGGGATCACCTTCGTGCCAAAGGAAATGAACCCGCCCAACGCGCTGGAGCTTCGCCCAATAGAGAAATATTGGGCGATTATGAAGCAGGCCCTCCGGAAGAACCCAAAAGTTGTCAAATCGGAGGCGGACTTCAAGAGAAAATGGATTTCTGTTCAAAAAAAACTACAACCTGACGTTGTACAGAACCTTATGGACGGGGTAAAGAGGAAGGTGCGAGCATACGGGCTTGGGCTCGAAGTATGAATAAAAAGAAAATGCCAAAAGTTGTTTAATAGTTTTTATTTTACTGTCTAACATTTTCGGTCTACGGTCTACTGGGCGAATTTCTACAGCGTTTTTTCCGTGATGCAATTTGATGTGACACACCCTTTAGAAAAGAAGCTAAATTAGGGTCAGGACTATGTCTACTATATATATTTAAACGACATCGTATAGTCATTTTCATTCAAATTTTAACAATTTAAATTGTTTTAGAGTCTGCCAAACTGATAGAGAGTAGATTTCTTCGAAAATACGGACGATTTATTTTGACGTTTGTTTTGAATGATTGAATTCTAATCGAACGAATTTAAGAATGCGAAAGTCGATTTCAAAGCAATAGGATTCTGGAATATGAATGTATGTTCGATACTGTTACTGCAGAAATGATCCTTAACCTATGCAGTGATCTGAAACTGTTATCGACTTACAGACAGCGTTTCTTAGAGAATTCATCAACGACACGATCACAAGCAAACAGATGAATTGTCTAAACACTTATCTCGAATTCAATTATATTTTTTAATGATATTTGATTATAAAATTTTGATATTTGTTCAACGTTTTGAGAACTTGTTGAAACGCTTCGCAGCCATTTTTTTACACTTCGCTCCATTCCCAGCAACACTAGTTCAAAAAAAATTGTTCATGGTCACAGAAGTGAGAATATCACGCCGAGTCTAGCGTGAAATTCGAGCACTTACCTACAGGTGAGCTTCACGGAGCTTCCCTCGGGCACTATCACGTCTGAAGAGGTATCCTCGGCGATAAAATCCGGTGGAATTACCACGTCCAGATAGCCAAGCTGTGAGGATTGAAGGAAAAAAGGAAAAAAATTACTTATTAGCATGCAATGTGGCGAATCGAGAAAATGAAACCATTTCAGAAGGGTTGAGTTCAATTTGGCACATTTTGAATTATCAACTGTTTTTTTTATCAGGATTCACTCTCGCGTTAGATTTGTTTTTGCCTAGCATGTCGTAACATTATCGGCATAGATTGAAAATAGAAAAGAGTGTAGAGTTACAAAAAATAGAGGAGTAAAATGCGACATTGAAAGTTCATTTTCGTCTTATGAATGCTTCATGAAATAATGAGCGCACTGCAAATCGATAGGCAATTTCGAAAATATGTAAGTTCCAGAATCCCGTTCTGTCCGGTTCACTGAAACTACTGAACCTATTGACCTGCACATTTGTATACAAGCGTTAGATCGGTCAAGAATCTCCCAAAAATAATTGAATTGGAGCAACATGAAATAATCAGAAAATTCAAAATAGATAAACAACTAATATCAAATAACTAACTGTAAATAAATAAATACGACTAATTTCAGGTGGATTGCCGCGTGGCAACTCATGCTTCGATTTCAGCTAGTTTCAATAATAAATATTTGCTTAACGAGTCGCGAACAATTGTTAAGCCGCTCCGAAATAAAGTCGAGATGTGTTTTGTAATTGAGCTAAAATCGATTAGCATCCGAGCAGAACATATATGCGATGAACAACGGGACAAATAGTAAAGTTAAATTTAATTTTGCCCCTCACACCTCACACCTTCTCGACCGATAATGTTAACAAAAGCCAGACACAATGCGAAATAAAAATTTCGGTCCAGTTCGGGAGCTCATTCTCGAATTTAATTAAAAGTTGGAAGTTTGGCAAACTAAAGCTTCCACTGGAGTGTTGTGATTTACGGCGGTTCGAGAGGAATATGTTTTGTGTTCCCCCATGATCGGTACTTCAATGGTGGAGCCACCGAACACCGAGAAAAATCCATTTTCTAAAATGTCTGCTGTGTCGAGGCGCTGTTATTTGCACTGATCCATTGATTCGCTCCCATCAACAGTTGATTTAGCAATTTATGGAGATAATTAAATACTCTCGTAATTCCGATGAAACACTTCCTTTCTAATCCTAGGGGTGTGGGCGCGGAAGCACAGCTGGATACAGTTGCTACTTGTTCTCTCCCTCTCCTCACAACGCCATCTGGAAAATTTCCCCCCACAACTGATGTTGCTGCTGCTCCGGCGAAGATGGAGAGTGGTAATTTCGTTTAATAAATCGCACTTAATTTGGGAAAGCATCCACCGTGCCAGTTACGAGTTTTCCGCCCCGAAATAAAAATGCCACATACACACACACACACACACACAGTTCATGGAGTGTCGACACTCGCTATCTCGGTCGTGGAAAGTGAGCTTTAATTGAATTAAAACGATTGGTCAGACGCCCGATGATGGCACATTCTCAATTGATTTCGTGGGAGAGCAGATTGGAAATGCTCGATTTTTTTTTCTCTCGATTGCCATTGATTGATTCAATTGACTTTGCATGCATACGCAATCAAGCGAAGTAATGGAGTCGGAATTTGATGAAGTAAGGTACAAATCGAATTTGAAACAATGTCAGGCCAATAAGACCAATAAGGAACCGCTTAGAGAGTCCGCGACATGTTGACGATTACAAGGATCGTAATTTGTTTCAATGGGACAACAGCTTGCAGAGTGCGCTGGCATCTGGTCAGCAAGTTTAGTACTCTTTTTCAATTCCACAGAGTAACAAGTTTACATTTTTCCCGTTGTATCGCCATAATTGTAATCATTATACCCGAGACCGTAAGCAGCATCCTTTCGGAACGGCAGATTGCGTTGCAGACAAGCGGGCAGGCAGGCACGAAACCGGAAGAGGAAGTTATTTTTAAACTTAATTAAGCATCATGGTAGAAGTCAAGGCGTGTGGTGGTGGGCGAGGAAACAAAAAGCTGAATGCTTGTTGGTCAATTTGCCAGGTTGCACTTGTGAGATGACGATAAATAATGACTACTTCATGATATGGCCGTAGAAGATGATTGCTTTGCTCGAGTTGAGCATAAAGGGTTGTGCGTTCTGGAAAAATTCAAACCAAAGAACAATGATGTTATTCGGCGTTGAAGAGGTGGAATGATCAATTTCCGTTTCACTGGTCTCGGCTAGCGTTCAGGGTTGCCATAACTACAGATTATATTCCATTTCTACAGATTCTTCAGACTTTTTTAAGTTTAGAATCTAGAATCCATTTCACATATTGTATTCGTCTTTTATTGAAACTGCCTTCTTGTCTGTTTCTTTCATGATACCTGTTAGTTTTCAAGAAATTTGATTGCCATACAAATTAAACACAAATCTCTGGATTACTCGAGAATTAATCAAGCAAATGAAACCAAATTTGGCATGTGGAGGTTTTAGGGTGCAATAAAAGTTTTCACGGTGATTAGACACTACACCCTCTCTTTAAGGGTGAGCTGCCATGCAAATGAAAGACAAATTTCTACATAACTCGAAAACTAATCAAGCAAATGGAGCCAAATTTGGCATGCGAAGGGTTTAGGGGTCACGAAACGTTTCTATGGTGAATAGACACTCCTCCCCCTCTCTAAGAGGGGGCTGCCATACAAATGAAACACAAATTCCTGCATAACTCGAAAACTAATCAATCAAATGGAGCCAAATTTGGGGTGTGAGGGTTTTTGGATACGAGAAATGTTTCTATGATGGCATGACTCACCCCTCCTCTGAAATGGAGAGGAAGTCCAGTAAAAATAATACACTTATTTCAATCAAACATGACAATTGAAAATTTTCGGAAAACTCTGAAGAAAAATGGAAAAATTAGGAAAATTCAAATTCGCATATGTTCTACAATTACATAGTGACAGACGTTGTTAGTCCATTTGATGTTTGCGCTAACGAAATTGATTTTTGTTCGAATGTTGAAATGGATTTTGATGTGATAAAACGCACTTCTGTACCTTCTTCTATCTATATAAAAAATGGATCACCGAATGTGTTGATAATAGCAAAACTCGAGGAAGGAATTATCCGATTTAGGACTGTCTTTATTCTATCATATTTTCTGTACCAAACATTTATTCCATGTAACGGAGAAACATGAAAAAAATCTTAAAATCTTCGGGAATTGTGTCTGAAAATAATCTGATATTATAATGAAGAGTTTTGGTAGAAGTACTAGGAAATTTGTAGTAAAAGGTAATTTCAAAGGGTAGATTAGAAGATTAATCAATCAACAGTTCTGCGATTGGACCCATGAACGTGCGCTTAATAACAAAACGTGAATGTGATAACGAAGAATAAATTTTGGGTAGGACGAAGTTTGCCGGGTCAGCTAGTTGAATGTAAACACGAATATCAACGTCAGGATTTGAAATGCAGTTATGGAAACTCACCCCTCGCACAACGCTCGCAACCTATATTTCCTGCTCATGGAAATATTTCGTTCTGTCCTATAACCAGGGTCCAAACATTTTTGAAGACGAAACATGAAAATCGAATCTCCGCTCAGTCGCCTTGCTTCTGAGTAGGACTACATCGGCATTCACCGTCAACATGACTAATTGATCTGCCATCCTCGCTCTTAACGATCGTCAATTCATTTCTAGTCAATTCAATCCTAGCAAAGTGTTATTCTAATTGACGTGACGAATGAATACAAATCTACTTTTTCATTCAACCTGACTTCAATCCATTACTACTACTCCACCCTGACATGTACCTCGTTGCTCGCGTACAACATCTTATTTTAACGTTTATATGGACGTGAAACGAAAACTTGATTTCTGATGCAAAAAAAATGGGTGGGTTATATCTATGATATAACCGCATAGTTGACGGTGGACTAGCTTAGCTTAGCAATCATTTGTTTGTATTGACGAAATTTTTGATTGAATGAAACAATTTCCGAATTCAATCGAATTCAATATATTTGCTTTGTGAGTATACCCATATCTCGCTCTACGGCCTAGATACGTTCCACGAAAATCGGCCGCAAAGCGAAAAGCCGTATATGGAATCAATTATTCTAATACAAGTTCATACAATTTCAATCGGATCGGTTCCAAATTTGTTTGCAACATGGTTTATCATTCTAAATGCACTTTACATTTCTATTTTTTCGATTTACAAAAAAAAACTTAAACTTTGACGGCTGTGCGACACGAATAAATGAAGTCCGATTGAGCTGATATTTTGCACAAGGTAGCTTTTCGAGAGAATCAACATTTTTAAGAATGTTTCGTTTAAAAATTCGAGATGACCATTTTCGTTGGCGCTCTAATATGAACCTATCCAGATATATCGACATCGAAAAAAAAAAAATTGCCGTTATAGCGAAACATTTTAGGCCGTAAATCGAAAACGTGCACTAATTCAAGAGAGCCGCTGTAGCGAAATGCCGTATAAAGAGCGGCCGTATAGCGAGGAATGGGTGTAAACAGATTGAATAGATGCCATGTAAGGTCAATTTATGCATTGTGATAGATTATGTTCTTCGTTACAAGTAAATTTAATGACAGTCCTTTTTCATTTGGTACGATGCCTAGGACAAAATATGTGAACGGAAGAATTATTAAACGATTATTTTATTTCACATTTCCCTCTGAAGTATGCATCTCTAAAGTGTACGTACTTCTCGGACCGCGAATTTGTTTGATTTGACGAACTTCAGGTATTCAGTGCTAGACATTCAGTGAGTAGAAGATATGAAGGCATATCCTTCAATGCAATCTTGAATAACCAAGCCGAAGCGTTGTGTTCGTACCCGTTTTTGTAATCCGTGTTAGGAAAACATATTTCGGAGTGCAAAAAAAAACATGCGGGTGCAGAAGAACTACCGGCTTGCATGAATCAACAACGTTAACTTATATCGTGTTCAGGAAACATATTCTAGCCTGCACAAAGGCAAGCGAGTACAAAAGTACTCACAGTTTGCATTTATTTGCAAAACCGATTTCCCCAGACACCTTGGTTTTGAAGTCTGTGTTAGGCAAACACATTTCAGTCGGAACAAAAATACCCCCGACTTACATGTATTTGCAATGCCAATTTCCCCACGCTCCATGGATTTGAAGTCTGTGTTAGCCAACACATTTCAGTCGGAACAAAAATACCTCCAACTTTCATGTATTTGCAATGCCGATTTCTTCAACACTGCTTGGTTTTGAAGTCTGTGTTAGGGAACACATTCCGGTCAGAACAAAAATCTCCACACTTTCATGTTTTTGCAATGCCGATTTCCCCAAGGCTGCTTAGTTATGATGGCTGTGTTGGGGAAACTATAAATCGGGCCAATCAAAACAAAGTAGTTAGGGCGTTTGGGTAACGCTTGACATTTTACAGTTATTCAATTGTTTATCTAATGATAAATAACATTTTATTAATTGCGATAGATGCGTAGAAATATTCCCTAACAATTGATGCAAACATCTTTCCGATACAGTAAGAAATGTCCGAGTTATAAGCATTTGAGATCTTTCATTTTTTCCTGCATGTTCTGCGTTTAGGTTTTCATTTTACCCCCCATATACTCCGGTTAGACGTAGTCCCACGTCAAAAAGTAGTTACACCATTAATGGACGGTGTCGCCGCAAGGATCACGCTTTGCAAGCGTGATTTATTGCCACCAGATAGGGCATGTGGTTAGACCCCACTCTGTAGAACAAGAATATCATAAATGTACAGAAATACAATAGAAATCTCCTCCGGCTAGCGATATCCCGACGGGAAGGAGTAGGAAAAGAAAGAGACACAAAATGAGTTTACGGTCGGAGCCTATCTCCGATTCAGTTTTTTCATTGAATTATACCCTCTTTTTCAAATAAATACCTATAAAATATACCATAGCAATATTACTGAGAAATTCAACTTTCGGCCTGTGACACCGCGAGTATACGTGTTATGTACAGGAGGGTTAAAAAACTGTACAGCTGTCATGTAGAAATTATTTTGACGTGGGACTACGTCTAACCGGAATATTTGGGGGGTGAAATGAAAATCTGAACACAGAACATGCAGAAAAAAGGAAGATTTGGGATGCTTGTAACTCTTTTTTTAATAGATCTGGAAAATGTTCGCATGAATTGATAGGAAATATTTCTGCGCATCTTTCACAATTAAAAAATGTTATTTTTCATGAGATAAACAATTGAATAATTTTGAAGTGTCAAGCGTTATCTAAACACCCTAACTGCCACGTTTTGATTGGCCCGATTTACGGTTTCCCCAACACAGACTTTAAACTGAATGTGCCTGGGGATTCCGCTTTGCAAATACATGCAATTCGATGGTATTTTTGTTTCCACCGACATGTGTTTCCCTAACACGGGCTTTAAAACCAAGGAGTCTAGGGGAATTCGCTTTGCAAATTCATACAAGTTGGGGGGTATTTTTGTTCTCACTACTCAGAAACTAGAGGCGATTGAATTTTCAAGTTTGAAGATTCTATATTATAAAAAGTAGAAATTGAAGTTGTTGATTCATGCAAGCCGGGGGTTCTTCTATACCCGCATGTTTTTTTTCACTCCGGAATGTATTGTCCTAACACGAACTACAAAAACAGGTACGAACACAACGCTTTGGTTCGGTTATTCAAGACTGTAATGGAAGATGTGCCTTCGTATTTATTTTTTTTTTCATATTCAAGGTTTTTGTTATATGGGAGCTATAAAAATTAGAAATAGTCCAAAGTCATTCATTCATAGTCTTCGTAGATTGTTTCAAAATTTACTGTTTCCATATTCTTATCTGTTGCTATTTTTTTTCATAAAGAGGTGTTTTATAATGGAATGAGTGTAGATGTTGTGTAGAAACATCTGGGCGGATTGAAAAAAAATCATTCAGTGTGATCATTCTTATTGCTTAAATTTTGAGTCATTTTTGAGTTGTGGGTGTTCTGCAGTGCCGCTTTCGGCATCAAATTCCTCGAGTTTTTCTTCGTAATCATGTTGCGATGTGCGATGGATTCGGTAGATTACCTAAAGGTGCATCGCCCACCAATTTCATGAATAGAATCGCAAACTGCATAACATGTGCGAGATAGTATGCTTTTTTTGTTTTCACTCCTGCCCCACTCCTCGTAGCTTTCAAGATTTTCGTGAACACTGTAGGTTCTTCCACCTTTCTTTACATTCTATACCCTATAATGAGCAAAAATCTCAAATAGAAATTTGTCAATACATAACAAGAGTTTAGCGAGTCATGCAAAACCCAGAATTGAAACAAAAGGACAGTAATACGAAAAGTTCTTCGATCAACCAAGAACAAGATGAAAAGTCGGCAGCCTCTCTAGTTGTATGAGCAAAAGTATATATGTGTCATATATATATATATATATGTAAAATATATATGTAAATATATATATATGTAAATATATGTAAATATATATATATGTATATATATATATGTAAAATTATATACTGAAGTAACAAAATGCTCAAATTTCGTTCGTATTCCTGTGAAGTGGACCTCTCTTGAAAGTTTACCGCTGTTTGTTATCATCGCTGACAAATATTAAAACTCAGCGACGCATTAAACAAAATGTCAACAGAAATTGAACGAAAAAGTTGATCCGACCTCAGTTGCCAGTTGCCTGATTTGATATTTGATTACACATGCTCTCAACTTTTCTGCGATACTCGTTAAGTTGGTTTCCAACTTAGGTTGTCTAGTGTGTAGTGTGTGGCATAAGCATCATTTGTGGGAAGTTTTGACCAAGTTTTGATCAAGATTCATGTCAAACGCAAACAGAGCTTGCAGCATCATTTGGAGTATTGACAATTAGTATATCGACAATTTCTAAACGACTCATAGCAGCAAGAAACATCTAAAAGTAAGAAAATTATGTTCCTTTCAAATTGAAAGCGAGAGATGCCTGTCCGAAATGTTGTTAGAAAGATAGTCCTTTTTGCATCGAATTGTTACTGGGGACGAAAAATGTACTCACCACGACAATAAAAAACGAAATAGCTCGTATGTAAAACCCGGCCGACCTGGAACATCAACGCCAAAGCCGAATATCCAAGGTGTGACCGAATAAGGACAACCTTTCCTACCACGCAAATTGAACCATGTGGTTCCTTGAATCCACACCTAGCACTTTTAGGTAATTTCATCAGTTTCTAAATTTCATAGAATTTTAATAGACAGCAATTTCCGGTGACCAAACGGAAATGCCTTCTCCAATGACACAGCCGGCATAGTTTTTTTCCAAGACTAGCTAACGTGGGAACAGAACATTTTTGGAGTCTAGTTGCACTCGACCTAAAATAAACGATAACTGAATGAATAACAGTTGTGTTTTAGCTACAACCGTGTGCCGACGCACTTAATCCGAAAGACCTTGAACCAGTCTTCCGAAAAACACTTACACATGTCCACGCGATGTGAAAATTCCATGTTTTTGTTTGAATTCGAACATGATTCTCGCTAGTGTTGAGTGTATCCCCAACACGAACAATGATACACTAACATAGACATGTGAAAACAAACACGATGTTTATAATTCAAGAACATCATGTACAAACATATCACCCGATGTCGCAGTATTCATTGCTTTCGTTTCGTTTCTTTTCATACATGGAAAGAAATTATTCATCCCAAAACATTTCTTCGTAGAATACTTTTTCACAGAAACGAACTTGAAATTTAGTTCGCATTTCAAAAATTGCACGAACTAAGAGGCTATAAGTTCACGCACCAAAATATATTTTTTTATTAAGGCTCATATGGCGTCAGCCTAACGGGGCCGGGAGTTCAATATTTTGACAATGTTTGCTTACAACTATGTTAGTAATATGTAACCGATTACTCGCGGTTGGCTCGAGGTTAGTATTACAAGTGTTCTCATAATTGGGATGTTGCAGCCTTCAGTGCTCTGTACGTGTGCCCGACATGGGATACTTCCTATTGGGATGCAGCTGACCGTTAATCAGCAACGACCCCCTAGTCTGCACCCCATATCTAGCGTGGTGCGTCTTTTTCGACTCGAGGAATCCAGGATAGAATGATCACTAGCCGGCGCAATCATCAGCTCGTGTAGAGTTGTCGTGAGCGGTACAACCTTTGGCTCTTGTTGAATCATCAGTGGACTGCACAACCTTCGACCCGTGTATCTGTAAAGAGTGTGTGTGTATGTATTGCCGCGACTAAGTAAAAGTTTATAGATCGTTCATGCACATTTTGCAAGTCTGATTAAATAATCCTTGGTTTCGTTCAAAGAAAACAATCTCTGAATAGAAAGAAGCTTTCTATTTTTTTTGCGTGCATGTTGGCAATTAAAGTCTGGGGAGCCGACTACATAGCGGGCGACGTCGTACAAATGCTGACCAAAAAAATAAATACCCAAAAATTAGTTTTAGATGCAACCTTCAGCGGCACACAGCAGAACCAGCAGAGAAATTTCAGCGGCTAAAACACACCATTAATTTCTCGATGTTATCACAAACTGAATGAAGGAAAAAACTAAAAGTTACACTTACACTGCACTACATATGCTATGTGTGCAGGCGATTGCATCATCCTTTTTTCTCCTCTTCTCCGCTCGTTTTATAGCTCGGGTCGCGATCGCCGCGAACAAGCAGTATTGGCCATTTGTATTCAAAGATCCAGCCAAAATGGTTGCTCCCGTGGTCGAGTGGTTAGCGTCAAGCCTAACATGTCACTGCTGAATGATTCAATTTTAGTACTTGTTCAAATAGCTAATAATAGCGAATGTTACATGAATTCAATATATAAATTGATGCGTGCACTAAATAATGATATCAAATGTGAAAAACTCTCATATCAATCGATGTTTATTTTGTTCAGAACAGAAAAAGAGGTTTATTTTATTTGCCCAATATTTTTGATGAAGCACCCATTGTCATGAAAGGAAAGCATTTTTTCCATGTCAACATACCAACACACCACGCGTTGAGTGGTAGTGGTGTGGTGTCCGATTCGCTTCTTCTACTCTACGCACTGCCGGTGCTTGGGGTGAAAATGCAAGAGAAACTGTACACCATGTACGAATATCATGTGAAACATTGGGATTAAACATCGTATGTCCAAACATACCACGAATACAAACATGTCACATTTTCTAACATAGGTACGAAAAAATCATGTTTGTACTCAAACTCAAAACTGTGAACAGCAGCGTGAACATGTTTATTCCGGACGCAGTGTTTTTTGTGAAACATGGAAGACTGCCTTGAACCGATCGTAAAGTTGCATGTCGAACTTAACGTTGCAACGGTGCCAAAGTAATGCTCTGTTTTTGGTGGGATCTTAACACTTTAAGGACCGGGAAGAAAATCTGTAAGACATACGCCTGGGACCACACGTTTTGACTTGTGTGAAGTTGCTTGCTTTGCTTGCAAGTTTTTAAGAGGCTTTAAACTTTGCAGTTCATTCGTCTCTATGTGTGAAGTTAGCGGATGAAAGTTTTTGTTGCGTGCAAGTTTCTGTTCAACGTCTTGCTGGATTTAATGAATAATGAATTATTTCAGTTGAAATAAATTGATTGTTTATCAAGTAACAACCTTCGAAATCATGCTCATTAGATAAAGAATTGAATCGTTCATCTTTCCACATAATTCATTTTTTTCTTGATCCTGACAGAGAAAAGTTATAGACTGAAACGTGAGCATGGGTCAATATAGGAAAGTATACAGAATCAGTTATCGAAGTTATTCGATAGAGAAATATTTTACCTATCTTCCAGCCACAATTTTATTAATCGGAAATGGGTCTGAAAAAAGTTATAGGCCAAGTTGTATGGGAGATATTAATTATTTGAAAGAAAATTGAAAGGACCAAAATCACATCCTCGAGATAGTACTCATTCGATGAAGAACATTTGTATTTATCTTTAGCCAAATTTTCATTGGTCGTAAAAGGTTCTAAGAAAAGGCCAAAACCTATACAACTTGTATGGGAGAAATTAATAAATTTAAAGAAAATTGGAAAAAAGTTTTTTGAAAGGACCGAAAACACATTTTCGAGATAATACTCGTTCGATAGAGAATATTTTTATCTATCTTTAGCCAAATTTTCATTGGTCTGAAAAGGGTATGAGAAAAGTTATCGGCCAAAAGGTTCACGAGTTGTACGGGGGAAGGGGCTGGCTGGGTAAGGAAGAATAAAGTAAAAAGGACGTACAAATTTCTATTGTATTGAAATTTTGACTATATTTAAAATCCCTATGCAATTCACCATAGGATCTATGGTGAAAAACGTACCTTTCAATTTTTAGCACGCCATTCTCTATTGCTTCGAGATAAGAAATTGAAAAAAAATACTGAAAGTGCATCTTACTATGATAAATTCCTAAAAAAATTAAGTACTAAGTAGTCTAAGTTTAAGTACTAAAAAACCTTGAAATGTTGAATTTTATTGAGGCTTTAGTAATTCAGTACTACTATAATTCGTATTTAAATGTGTTCCTACGCCTTTTATAGATATGTGTGACTATTTGCGATTAAATGCTCCTCTAATTTACTCTAATTTACTTTGACAAAACGGTTGACCGTATCAACATGAAACGTTCACAAATGTTTTGGGAATACAATGGGCTAAAAATTTGCCTACAAACATTAGAACTTACTGCGATATTTGCAGAATTACAGTGTATGTTGTATAGACACTTTAGATAACTTCAATTATTCGTGTACTCAGCATTCGGCGGGATAAACATACTGCGGGATAAACAGTAGTTTCCCTCGGATTTAACTCGGTGATCCGGAACACATTAGAGGTGACTAGGATAAACGAGAAACGATCAGTTTGAAGAAGCAGCGGCAGTTTCCTAATCAGCCACTTTGATCTGGAAAAATATAACACGGTAAAAGATAACAAAACCATTGTGAGCCAAATATATTTTTGGTAAGGTATTGTGCGACCATTGTTCAGTGGTGACAAACGCTTTTGTAAACCAATGCGCCATTTGCTTTTAGTGGACGTATTTCTAATAAAGGAATACAATTAACACAACTAAACCTTCTGTTCTTTTAGAAAGTGCTTTTAAAGAAAAAGTTTTCATTGTTTAAGTTATTAAAAGTGGTTTTTCTTTTTCTTATGAGTTTGGAAAATTAACCGACTACAATCATTTTTATCGACCTAGAAGTTTGCTGGTGTTTGCCATTGACATCGTGGAGGAAATTTTGCTGAAAATCGGTTGGTACTCGCTTTTGGCATCGGATGAGTGTGGCAGTTGGTTTGGTGAGTTGTATCATTTGATTCATAGACAACTAAGAGAAATTCAAAACAGACATTCGAGCATTTTCGAGCAAGCAGCTTATTTTGACTTGGAGTGCATTAATTTTTCTTCTATAAATAAAACTAGTGGTCACTGCTTGTTAAATGTATCTATTGAAAATGATCGTGTAAAGATGAAGATTGATAGTGGCTCTTCTGTATCAGTGATGAGTGAAAAATTGTTTGTTTAAAAATTCAACATTCCCTTGGTGAAAAGTTAAAAACAATTAGTTGTAATTTACGGTTCCATGTTAAAGGTTTCTGGGGAAATTTAAGGTATTGTTGAATATAAACGAAAGAAAGTAAAATTGAATCTTTTAGTTATTGACTGTGATTACCAGTTTGTTCCTTTGCTGGGTAGATCATGGTTGGATGATTTTTTTTTGACGTAGAACTTTCAGGAAGGGTACCAAATCAGAAAACAGGTCACGTTCTGACGTAGAACTACGTCTTTTATTAAGGGTGCCAAATCAGAAAACAGGTCACGTTTTTATGAAATAAAGTTAACGTTAATAACTATTTTTGCCGCGAACGGATTTTGGCGATTTACATACTAAACGAATCGGAAATTCCGTAAGATTTGTTTAATATGCTTTACATTACAATCCACTGGTTTGTAAATGGTTAAAATTCATGAAAACTTTAAGCGTTTCCATTTCCCATACATTTGTTCTTTCCATTTGTGTGCTTTCCCGAACAGAGCTATCAATAACGAGCAACTTATCGACGACCAACGGAGGGGAAATCGTAGGATTTAAAGTCTCCGTGAACAAAGGAAAAGTAGATGAATGAAGGGGAATACTTGCTTAGAGTATAAACAGTGGATCTTGCTGAGCCAAACTTTCATTCGGCATCGGACTGTTGAGCAATCCAGTTCACTTTGCTTTCGCTGCGCTTCGATCTAAGATTGGACCCCACCAGTGGTAATCCAACTTGGATATCGTCGTTTGGTTTTTCTGTTCGTTATTTGCATTATTCGTATTGTGTGCTTTTCTTTCCGCGTCATAGATTGGACGCTTCGCGTAGTGTGTGATGAGCAAGAAGAAGAGGAAGGTGATGAGCAAGAAGAAGAGGAAGGCAGGCTCGAGCCCTGCAAAAAACGAACGCATTGCCAGGGGCAATTAAATTTAGAGGTAAGCGTCGTCTAATGATGCACGCGATGTTGGTGCAGTGAAAAGCGCTCGCACTGAACCGAGCCTTCGCGAGTGTGACACCGAACAAACATCGAACAACATCGAAGTAGGCGACCAAAATCAAGCTCCCCCCGCTGGTGGTGAAGGCGGTCGCTCTTGACAAACTCATAAGCGAATACGCATCGATGGGTGTTACATCAGAGTACAAGCTGTGTGGCATAATTCAGTCTTTTTCTTAGCAGTTAACATTGTTTGTTTTCCGTCATCATAAGGACTTCGTTGGAGCCTTTGAGAATGCATCAATGCATTAAACTGACGGCGAAGAAAGCGTAAAGGTTGTGCGCCAAAAAAAATATTTGTGGAATACCAAGCATCTTGAATGTCTTACTGGAATGTTATAAGTTATTTGGGTTTGCGTGCCAGTCGCAAAACTGCCTTCAACTAGGATTACATTTGTGCTAATATTGATCATAATGAAGCATTGCTACTGTTTTCGAGGTTGTTATTAACAAAAAGAGTTTATTTCGCTTGTTTAGTCACCAAGAAAGTAGATGTCGTTCTAGAATTTTGTATGTGATTAGGTTTCGCTTGCTAGTAGCAAAACTTCCTCCACTAAGGATGACAGCTGCGCTTCTCTCGAGCGTGAGAAAGTAATGAAACTTTTTTCGAGGCCAGTAACATTAACAGAAGCGTTTCTTTTGATAATAGCGCAAAATGATGAGAAGTGTTTATATTCCTAGTAGTTTCAAGCCACCAATGTATGACTCTGTATGCATGCTATGGCGAACGCTTGTTTGGCGCTTGGTTTTCGTTGTACGAGCGATGCCTAGAGGTGCGATTCCTTTGAGGCAATACTATTTCAAAGATTATTCTACTAAGCAGTTGTTTCTAAAATTCCACAGCATTGTAGAATAACATCCGAAGGTATAAACAAGCGACTTATATAAAATAACAGCGTAGTTCTACGTCAACAATGCGGTCGTATCTTGGACACAACATCCTATAATTTTTCCAATTGGTGACATTTTTTTGTTGATTCAATACCAATCAATTATATTACAGAAGAACAAAATAACGCACTAATTGCTGGAATAAAATTAAAGTTTTCTGACGTTTCTGCTCAAATAAATAATTTTGAAGCCGATTTGGTTATCAAAAGGGACATTACAATTTTTAGGAAAGCAAATGATGTTCCCTATTTTTCAGGGGAGAAGGTTTTAAATTGTTTAGGTAAATTATAGAAATAATAACATGGCATCAGAGGGTAGTTTCCCTTCTGGAAGAATATTTAGTTATACACCAAATATGTTGATCGATTTGACCAACCCAGAGAAGAATTATAAGCAAACGCTGGTACCACATTCGCTCGATGATGCTTCTAAATGTAATAATAAAAATTACCAACATGATCCTTTTGATACGCAGATGTCTGGGGTACAAGTATATCGTGCATCATTTTTAAAACGATTCTCTAAAAAGTTATTACAGATTACGGTTGGAAACGAGACGACGACTACCGTTCATCCAATCCAGGTCAGAGTCGTTAGGGATACACAAGGAACATCGGGTCATCCCAGGCCGTCGTTGAGATCGGTCGAAACTTGTCGGCCAATACCGACTACCTCTGAAACCGAGATGCCAACCGTGGAGGAGAGAAATGATGTTCGGCAAACGTCGGTTCGAAACGAGATTCAATCAACAGTGAATGGAAGCATGAAGAGAAAGTATCAGCCTGAATCGGTAGTGCTAACTGGCCTATCAAGGCGTTCGAAGAGAGTGAAGAAGCCAAGAATAGAAAAGAAAGTGAATATGTTTTTTTTTTGAATTATTGTTTATTGTTTTTTTTTAATTTTTGTAAGGGGGAAGAGCTATTGTATATTGAATTACAATTTAGATGAGTTGAATTTTAGAGTGTATTCGAACATCTATCGAATGAATATATTTTATAGACACTTTAGATAACTTCAATTATTCGTGTACTCAGCATTCGGCGGGATAAACATACTGCTGTCAAAGTAGTTGTTGAAATAAAGTTCTCTCCGACTTCGACTCCCAAACAAGTCACCCGCGTTTTTATTACACTCCGCAGAATTTATTGAAGTATCATTTAGTAGTTTCCGTCGGATTTCTCTCGGTGATCCGAAACACATTACAGTGGATTTTGTAAAGCACCATAAAAATCTTGTTTTTGCCACTTTTTTGAAATCGATGCAAAAAATTTATATAATTTTTTTTTTCGTCAAAGTAACAAATTATCCTTGTGGAGAATTTATTGAAGTTTTCAAAACTGCATTTCGATTTGCGGTGCGATCGTTGTTTATTGCATCATTCATCATCAAAGGCGAAGGGGAGATTTTTCATTCAAACTGAAATATCTCTGTGTGGGAAGGTCCTACAGGATCGTTTTTGGAGCCACATTAAAGATGGTTGATAAGGTTAATTGGATTTGTCGTTGAGTTGGTTAACAAAAAAGTATGTTAGTCCAGAATATTCTAGAAAAAACTGAGAAAAATCGATTTTTCATTTCTTCCCGATATTGTTGCCCACTACACCTGCACAAACCAAGATTAAAATGTGTACGTGAAATATTCTAATACCTTCAAAATGATGCACATCCCATCGATATGCGTTGATTGTGTACGAAGTTACAACATGTCAAAAATCACGTAAAATTTCCGACATCGCACTCTGTTCCTCCAATTTTTCTTGTCGAGTGTATTTATTATCAAATACGAATTCGAAATTTTTCGTTCATACAATAAGAACAATAATATCTCAGTACTTAATGGTTCTACTACAACGTTATATAAATCAAATGAAAGATAGTTTTTTTTTTTTTTTATCCAAAATATATATTTTATTAAGGCTCATATGGCGTCAGCCTAACGGGGCCGGGAGTTCAATATTTTGACAATATTTGCTTAGACTATGTTAGTAATATGTAACCGATTACTCGCGGTTGACTCGAGGTTAGTATTACAAGTGTTCTCATAATTGGTATGTCGCAGTCTTCGATGCTCTGTACGTGTGCCCGACACGGGATACTTCCTATTGGGATGCAGCTGACCATTAATCAGCAACGCCCCCCTAGTCTGTACCCCATATCTAGCGTGGTGCGTCTTTCTCGACTCGAGGAATCCAGGATAGAATGGCGGCGCAATCATCAGCTCGTGTAGAGTTGTCATGAGCGGTACAACCTTTGGCTCTTGTTGAATGATCAGTGGACTGCACAACCTTTGGCCCGTGTGTCTGTAAAGAGTGTGTGTATGTATTGCCGCGACTAAGTAAAAGTTTATCGATCGGATAGGAGGGATATGAAACGGGGACACAACGAAGGAAACATCATTAAACGTTGACATCGGCGTTTCTGAGGAACAGGTATAGATGAAGCAGAAGATCAGGATCCCGGCTACCTAAGATATCCCGGACGGGGATATCCGATTGTCTGCCTTGTGCTCTCAGTGCTCTAGAGAGCTGAGAGCGAGCAGCATGGAACCGGATACACGACCAGACAACATGCTCGATGTCGTGGTAGCCATCGCCACAATCACAAAGATTGTTTGCTGCGAGCCCAATGCGATAGAGATGCGCGTTGAGGTTGTAGTGATTGGACATAAGCCGAGATATCACGCGAATGAAATCACGACCTACATTCAATCCATTGAACCATGCCCTCGTCGAGACCTTAGGGATAATCGTGTGTAACCAACGACCGAACTCATCACCACTCCACATGCGCTGCCAACTTACGAGCGTATACTGACGAGGAATGTGGAAAAATTCATTATAAGCAATTTGCCTTTCAAAAAGTGTGCCTTCTAAAGCGCCCACCTTAGCTAGCGAGTCCGCTTTCTCATTCCCCGGAATCGAGCAATGAGAGGGAACCCATACTAAGGTAATCTTGAATAATTTTTCGACCAAAACACTCAATAGTTGTCTTATTCTAGTTAGGAAATAAGATGAGCGTTTATCAACCTTCATTGAGCGGATTGCCTCTATTGAGCTGAGACTGTCTGAAAAAATAAAATAGTGGTCGATGGGCAATGTTTCAATGATCCCTAATGCGTAATATATCGCACCCAGTTCAGCGACATACACGGAACAAGGATCTTTGAGTTTGAAAGAGGCACTGGAATTTTCATTGAAGATGCCGAAGCCAGTGGACTCGTTTATGAATGAACCGTCAGTAAAGAACATTTTATCAGATCCAACTTTCCCATATTCTGCCGAAAATATCGGCGGAATAGAATCGGAGCGTAGGTGATCTGGGATTCCATGGATTTTTTGTCGCATGGACAGATCAAAAATGACAGAGGAATTGCAGAAGTATGGGAAGCAAACTTGGTTGGAGATGCCTGGTGAAGGGTGCACGTCGTGGGTAAGGTACTCATGGTATATAGACATAAAACTTGACTGAGGAGTCAGTTGGAGTAGATTAACTCCTCAGTCAAGTTTTATGTCTATATACCATGAGTACCGAAGATAGTTGATAACATTAATTGGATTTGCTATCTTTGAAAAAACAGAAAGAAATCGATTTTTCATTTCTTCCCGATATTTTTGTCCACTAGGGCAGGTGGGGGTTAAGTTAAGTTAAGAAGAACTTTGAAGTTAAGAAGAACTTCTATTATATCTTTGGAAACTCATGTTTCCCAAAACATTGATGCAGTTTCTTGCAATTCAATATACTGTTTCTCTACCTAATTGGCCAAATAATTTACAAAAAAGTGTTTTTCAATGTTTTTTACTGAAATTAAAACAGACCGGAAAGTACAACTTTTTTTTTCATGCGAGTAATATGGACATATAGTGGGGGTAATATGGACAGGTTTGTAATATATGAAGCGTAGAGGTTTATCGATCGCGACACGAATAATTTTATTCAACCAAGGACTGAACTCATCACGAATGTCCGTTAAATAATGAAAAAATCGAACTAATCCAGTTCGAGTGGTATCGCGGTTTTCAGCAGTATAAACAAACAGATCCCCAACTATTTTGCTTTTGGTTCCAGTCAGCTTATAAACAGTCCACATTTGGCGATTTGATTTCCATTTATACACGCAGGGCATTCCTTAGAAATATATTAAACAGACTTTTCACGGTCCATCTCACTACCACTGGCAACTGTTCGTTTTACCCCACCAGTACAATTATTTCAAAAATTTAAATTTTCCACTCAAAAATTAATTTACTTTTCCGTACATATCTAATATCGCTTCTCTGTTAACTCTCAAACAGAAATATAACCATCAGCGAATAGAATTTTGATATTAAACCATTCAAAATGCTTACCATCGAAGCAGCTAAAATTACATCCACACGCGGAATCATGTATGACTTTCGGTTTTTGTTACCCTTTTCCACTTTTGATCAGTATTCATTGCCATAGGGTGGCTTAAATATTATAGAATAACATGTGGAAGGTGTTCTCATTAACAGAAATCTAAAATTCAAAATGTAACTATACAAATCAATCACCTGTCCATATTACCCCCACTTTCCATATTACCCACGGTGATGGCCAATACTTTGAATAATGCAATTCGAATGAATGAATAATGCAGTATTTTTTTCTTCTAATTATTATAACGATATACAAAAAGCGGAACGAATTAAGTTGCATCCCCAAAATAAACTACCAATTATATTAAGTTAGGAAAGCAGAGAGCGAATATAAATAGTGGTTCAATAAAACCGTATCATCTAATAATGCAATATTATCACTGATGGAAACTTTGTCAACTAATTAGATTACAGTCTCCGGAGACCCGTGTTGCTCTCGTCAATTTATAATTGTCATAACGATAAAGTGAGGATCGTTATCTGAACACGTTTCTTTCGTTCGCTTTTATTCGTAGGGTAAATGATCTTGGTTTGTCCAGTCGAAAATATGATCATGGTTTGCCCACTTTTTTGAATGCTCTAATTCAGCGCTCCTGTGTCAAATAAGGCCTTCGAATGTTTCGAAACATATAAATGAAATTGCCTTTTACATTATTTATAGTAGTTTGATAGTATATTTTTACGAAATCACATGTTTTAAAGGATTATAAAATACACCTTCTATTTGTGTCAATGCGCCCCTCATTCGAGCTAACTTTTAATCGATCACCAGATGATTATTTGGCACGTATTCAGACCTTTTCTGGATTACAACACTTATAAATATTGTAAACATCATGCTTGCTCACCATTTGTATCGGATTTACATAGCCAAACCATTAAATTAACGCATTTTGATGAACTCAATTCTGATCATGATCCCCAATTCAATAATGTTGTTTTGTCCACATGATTTCTATGGCAACCGCTTGGCGCGCTGCAGTTTGTTTATGTTTGTTTATGGTGTGCTTCGCGCATAGCAGAAGTATGGTTTTTCTGTGTTGATTGTGTTGAGGTGAACACTTCTAAAATGCCCGAGAAAAGGCAATATTCTGAAGAAAGCCTAAATTATGAATGAATCAATTTGATGACAGTAAACTCAAGCAATGATAAATGCAACATCTAATTGTGAATTCGAATGTTTTCATTCAAAAATGGAGATTTCTAAAACCGGACAAACCATGATCATTTTTTTGGGCAAACCATGATCAGAGGTGGCGAACCATGATCATAATTCTTCTTTAATGAAAATCGTTAAAAAACATAAAAATTTGAATAATTTCAACACCTTATGATAGTATTAGCAACTAGAGACTTGAGGCTTTTCAACAAACCCAAACTCGTATCGATTATGTGTGATTTTCATGAAGAAAAATCGATTTGCATTTACTAGTTGCGTAAAAACACCCCAAATTGGACAAACCAAGATCATTCACCCTATTCTGAATTGAAATCTTTCAATTGCACATGAAATTTTTAAAAATATTCGATATTTTTTATGATGTTTAGCTCATTGCGTTTCTCCGCCCAATCCATTGAAAACATAAAACACGATTATGGGAATACTGGTGATTGACTAGCAATTTGAGCGTTTTTTGCAATCTAAAAGAATGCTATTCGACGGGGCGCCCGCCTCCTCGATAAGTGATGGTATGTACCTATATGCTGATAACTTTTATCAACTGATTACGAACAATTACCGGGATTCTGCGCTGACTTGAACTGATGCTATTAAGCCTACCGACTGCGCGAACGTTAGTTAAGATACGGAAATCGTTCATAGAATGAAGTAAGTAATTTTCGGAGAAACAGAGCAATCAGTTAGTTTCATGTTCCAACCACTTTTGACATTTGTGAACATTATCAATCCATGTAGAATCGCAATCACCGGAAAGAAACTGCTCTACATATCGGCGGCTGCCGCGATCGTCACCTTTGCCGTTGTCTCGGGCATAGTTTTTGGTTTATACGAAACCAGTCCCTCGTCGGAAAGTAATGACGGCTTCCAACGGAAGTCTTCCGCCGGTGCCATCACGTCCAATGGACGCGAATGCGCTCCGATAGGTGCCAGCATCCTCAGGCAGAATGGATCGGCAGTGGACGCCGCCATTGCTGTTATGTTGTGCGAAGAGGTGGCCTGTCCACAAAGTACCGGAATTGGAGGAGGGTTTCTGGCGACGGTTTACAGTCGACAAAGTGGAACAGCGGAATCGCTGGATGCTCGCGAGATGGCTCCCCTTGCCGCAACGGAAGATATGTTTGTGGCGAATGGTGACGCCGCTCTGGTAGGTGGGCTTGCAATCGCGACGCCCGGTGTTATCAGAGGATTTTGGGAACTGCATCAACGCTATGGGAAACTGGAGTGGAAAAGTTTGTTTGAGCCGACGATTAATCTGTGTCGGAGTGGAGTTGTGGTCTCGTCAGCTTTTGTAGAGGCTCTTGTTTCTCAGCGAGCACGTATTCTGTCCGAACCATCGTTGCGTGAAATTCTGATAAATCCAGAGACAGAAGATGTGTGGCAGGAGGGTGATACATTCAAACGTGAAGTTCTAGCTGATACGCTCGAGGTAATCGCCAACGAAGGAGTGGAATCGATGTATGGAAAAGGTGGATCAGTTCTCACGAAATTGATGCACGATCTTCGATCGATTAATAGTATCTTATCTGAGGAAGATTTCGTCAATTATAAGTATAATCCGCGAGATGGAATAGAGAACAGTTCATACTAATTTTATCATTCTTGCAGACCTCGATGGTCACCTACCGTATTCGCGACTATCCGTGATAACTACACAATTCACAGCATACCACTTTCAGGTAGCGGCGCACTCACAATTTTCGCCCTCAATATACTAGATGGTTATGATGACCTGAACATTAACGTTTCTTTGACGTGGCACCGTGTCATCGAGAGTTTCAAGCATGCCTATGGACAACGTACCAGAATGGGCGATTCGGATTTTTTACCCGAAATGCATGATCTGCTGACGAATCTCTCTAGCAAATCGTTTGCCGGGAGCATCCGAGAGAAAATCGATAGCCACAAAACGTTCGCCGATTATCAATATTATGGGGCCGAATTTTCTGCGAAGACAGATCACGGAACAGCGCACGTTTCGGTACTAGCACCGAATGGAGATGCGGTAGCGTTGACCGCTACCATCAATACCTAGTAGGGCAACTGGAACACATTACCAAAACAAAAATTTCCATCTAACGATTCTTTCAGCTTCGGATGTAAGCGTCGCTCGCCCTCAACCGGTATCATACTGAACAACATAATGGACGATTTCTCTACCCCCGGGGTGACGAACAACTTTGGAGTTCCTGCATCTTCTGCAAATTTTGTTGCCCCCGGCAAGCGCCCACTGTCCTCGATGACTCCCACGGTTATCGTTGACGATCGGGGAGATGTTCGAATGGTGGTAGGAGCTTCGGGTGGAACAAGAATCACAACGTTAACTGCTCTCATGGTACTGAGACACTTCTTCTTCGGGCAAGATCTTAATACGGCAGTGAATGCACCAAGAATACACCATCAGCTAGCACCAATGGCTGTTGACATCGAGGAAGGACTCGATGAAAGTCTAATCGACCAACTGATGGAGCGTGGCCACGTGGTGCGGAGAATTGCATCGGCTGCATCCACAACGGCAATCGCGAGGGAGCGTGATGGTAGCTTGAGTGCAGCATATGACCCCAATCGCGGTGGAAGTTGGGAAATAGTCAGCTATGGATAAATTCAATGTGTTGTCATAACCGATGACAGTTCGTTAAAGAATAAATCGAATCTAGTTTAAGAAAAATACGACGCATTTGCGCATTGCGCATTTCCTTTTGAAAAAAAAATAGCAAGAACATAACACCTGTCTCATTCTGAAAGAACCAATAAGATCCGATTTTTAGTAAGCATTCCGTACATAACTTCCCAATTTTTGTATATGAAGTATCGCGAAGATAAACCATCCGTTATCGTAGGTTAGTATTCCTGTGTTTTGATTTCCTATGTGTTTTGATAGTCAAACGGTCTTTCTCAAGACCAAAGTATAAAATTCCCCGGCTATCAAGATTGAGGCCTCCTTCAGCCGATGGATCCGTCGTTCCCGTCAATGGTTACCAGAGACACCAGTAACAAGTTGTCTATTTGAAGAAACATCTTTGGTTTACGAAATTTCACCGAAGTACCGAAGTACCACGCAGCCAATTAGGCTACGAGGACCCCCACACAATGTGTTTTAATGTGTCGTTTGCATATAAAAAAATCACAGGAGGGTTGTGTCCCTGACACGACCACATAGTTGACGTAGGATTCCGTTAGGCTATCTGTTGATTTTGGATATGTTTGAAGAATTACATCGTTAAACTCTTTGATAATGATTTGGTTTTAATGTCTCTGTTACGGAATACATTTCGGTAGGAACAAAAGCTCCCCTTACTTTCATGTATTTGCAATGCCGATTTCCCCCAGGCAGCTTGGTTTTGGTGTCTCTGTAAGAGACTCGCCGCATGTGTCGTCAATTTCGACCAATCAGAAGTGGATATTTCCGTTAGGATAGGGGTTGGGATTTTTCAATTGTTCGATAGTTAGTTTCATGACATATATTATTTTCTTCAATATAAAAAATTGTTATGGAGTGCCCAAATCGATTGACGCAAAAATTTCATCAATCCATCATGAAATGACTGAGCAATAAGCGTTTGAAATTGGACAATTTTCACGATGTGCTCTATTTTAGATTTTCAATTTGTACCCCAATATGTTCCCGAAAGACGTAATCATACGTCAAAAAAGTGTAAGGGTCTGAGCCAAGGTGCACGGTCGGAAGTTTGACGTAGGACTTTGATTGTTCAGAACACTTGGTTATTTTCAATGTAGGGTAAATGATCTTGGTTTGTCCAGTCGGAAATATGATCATGGTTTGTCCACTTTTTTGAATGCTCTAATTCAGCGCTCCTGTGTCAAATAAGGCCTTCGAATGTTTCGAAACATATAAATGAAATTGCCTTTTACATTATTTATAGTAGTTTGATAGTATATTTTTACGAAATCACATGTTTTAAAGGATTATAAAATACACCTTCTATTTGTGTCAATGCGCCCCTCATTCGAGCTAACTTTTAATCGATCACCAGATGATTATTTGGCACGTATTCAGACCTTTTCTGGATTACAACACTTATAAATATTGTAAACATCATGCTTGCTCACCATTTGTATCGGATTTACATAGATAAACCATTAAATTAACGCATTTTGATGAACTCAATTCTGATCATGAGTTCCCCAATTCAATAATGTTGTTTTGTCCACATGATTTCTATGGCAACCGCTTGGCGCGCTGCAGTTTGTTTATGTTTGTTTATGGTGTGCTTCGCGCATAGCAGAAGTATGGTTTTTCTGTGTTGATTGTGTTGAGGTGAACACTTCTAAAATGCCCAAGAAAAGGCAATATTCTGAAGAAAGCCTAGATTATGAATGAATCAATATGACGACAGTAAACTCAAGCAATGATAAATGCAACATCTAACTGTGAATTCGAATGTTATCATTCAAAAATGGAGATTTCTAAAACCGGACAAACCATGATCATTTTTTTGGGCAAACCATGATCAGAGGTGGTCAAACCATGATCATAATTTCTCTTTGAGGAAAATCGTTAAAAACATAAAAATTTGAATAATTTCAACGCCTTATGATAGTATTAGCAACAAGAGACTTGGGGCTTTTCAACAAACCCAAACTAGTATCGATTATGTGTGATTTTCATGAAGAAAAATCGATTTGCATTTACTAGTTGCGTAAAAACACCCCAAATTGGACAAACCAAGATCATTTACCCTAATTCTTTTCATTGTTCAGAAATCTGTTAGTTTAACTCTTTTGAAATCAGACGAAGGAAAGTCGCGTCCAAGTTCCGTTATTGGTTACCGCGTGATTGTTTTTTTTGCCGCTGAAGAGTTCATTTCGCTATCTGGATAGTGAGTGAAGTGCCCTGCCTGCAAGTGGATAGAGGCTTTCATCCTCGGAAAGCCAAGCATTGGTTTTTGTTTTGTCGCTGCTTCGCCGACATTGGAGATTTCGCCGAGTCATCGTGCCAACAGTGACAGTGCGGGTAAGCTTTCACCGACGACTGTGGTGTCGTAGGCACCAAGACGGGTCTATGGTACTAGGTGAGGCCGTTTCGTCACTATGTTGGTTAGGGGAGCGGTATATGAAAACAGTACGGAAGAAAGCAGAAGGGGAATTATTTGCTTGTAGCGTGAAAGAGACAGACTGATCACGAGCGAGCTTCGGCACTAGCGTATTGTGTTTTGTTTACAAACAAAGCACAGTAGACTTCCAAGATGGCTGAAGAGTGGTTTTAGCAAGTTGGCCCACCTTAGGATATACTTCTAGGCGCCTTGGTAGGCACATTCCCACCACCAACGAGCTTTCAGCACGCTTCCGTTCATCTGCACTGGAGTGCGTTCATAGGTGAATAACATTAAATATACTGAGAGAAAATATTTAATAATTATAAGTTTTTTTTTGTTTTTGTGAATTATTTTATTGTGAAACATTGTTTAAAAAAATACTTAGAATATAAGTGCAAATTTTAAAATGGCAGAGAGTGGGGGACCTTCGGATATGGAGGTCTCTGACTCTAGTTCCCTCCTAACGGATAAAAAGAAGTCACTCAAACGCGTTCCAAATACGGACGATACTTCTTCTGGGGACGAGTCAGCTAACCCTACCAAGCCTCCCTCCAAAAAACTAGCAAATCTCCCATCTGCCCTTAACGATCCCACTCAACCTTCAACCTCGTTTTCTCCCTCTGTTCTTCCCGCTCCTTCTCAACCTTCGCCTTCCCACTCTACTGTCCCCGATCCCTCTCAATCCCCGTCCTCGCCTTCCCTTCCTGTTATTCCCACTCCCCGTGTAAAGGTCTATCCAGAAGATGCGCCCGGAACTGGTCCCTGGGTTGTTTTCTTCAGGCCTGAGCCAAATGGAAAGCCGTTGAGAGTGATGCAGATCGCGAAAGATCTAGCAAGGTATACCTCCGTTTCGGAAATTTCGAAGGTTAGACCAAACAAATTGCGAGTTGTCGTGACTGATCGAAAAGACGCAAACAAGATTGTTGTCGATCAGCATTTTACAATTGAGTATCGGGTTTACATTCCCTCTCACATAGTCGAAATTGAGGGTGTGATAACCGAAACGGGCTTGACGTGCGAATACATTACGAGTGAAGGTACCGGCTGTTTTGAAAAACTGCCCTCGACGACTGTTAAGATCTTAGGTTCCCGCCAGCTCGGCAGTCGGACAGTCTCCCATGAAGGAGAAGAAAAGAAATTTACGCCGTCCAACTCGTTTCGAGTCACCTTCGCTGGTTCAGCTCTCCCTGACTACGTGATGGTAGATAAATTGAGGTTAGCCGTGCGACTTTTTATTCCAAAGCCAATGACTTGTCTAAAGTGCAAGTCAGTTGGTCACACGGCTGCTTATTGTGCCAATAAAGAACGATGTGCCACTTGCGGAGAACAACATGAGGGGAAATCCTGCAGTGCGACTGAGCATAAGTGTCCATATTGCGGGGGATCCCCACACGTGCTCTCAGCTTGTGAAACATACAAGACTCGCTGGGAGAAACAGAAGCGCTTTTTGAGGGAACGCTCTAAACGCACTTTCGCAGAAATTTTGAAGGGCGCTTCAAAATTGTATGTAGCTTGTATTGGCCTCCGAGAGCTGCGGTTAGGCGCAAGCAACTTGTTGACATGTTCTCACTCCTTCCTGAGCCACGATTAATCTTGGGAGACTTCAACTCTTACGGAACTGCCTGGGGGGAACAGTACGATGACAATCGTTCATCGTTGATATATGACCTTTGTAACAGCTTCAATATGACCGTTTTGAACACTGGGGAAACAACACGTGTACCTAAACCTCCTGCTAACCCAAGTGCTCTTGACCTCTCGCTTTGCTCGAATTCTCTATCGTTAGATTGCAAGTGGAATGTAATCCAGGATCCCAACGGTAGTGACCACTTGCCAATCAAAATTTCTATCACCAATGGGTTGAATTCTTCTGAATCAATAAACATGGCATACGACCTCACAAGACACACTGATTGGAAAAAATATGCCGACGCGATTGCTCTAGCCATCAATTCCAGAGATGGTTAGCCTCCATTGGAGGAGTATAACTTCATTTCTCGTTTGATCTATGACAGCGCGGTTCGCGCTCAAACGAAACCCATCCCAGGTTCCACTATTCGTCGAAGGCCTCCCAATACATGGTGGGATAGCCAGTGTTCCAAGCTTTATGGAGATAAATCGAATGCATTTAAAGCTTTTCGGAAACGTGGAACCCCTGAAAATTTTCAAACGTATTTGGACCTTGAAAATCAATTTAAAAACTTGATCAAAGGGAAAAAACGTGCTTATTGGCGAAATTTCGTGGGAGGTTTGTCACGAGAAACGTCAATGAAAAAATTATGGAAAGTGGCTCGAAACATGAGAAATCGCTCTTCATCCAATGAAAGCGAGGAATATTCACATCGATGGATTTTTTTAATTTTGCACGAAAGGTTTGTCCCGATTCCGCTCCAGTGCAAAGAATTATTCGAGATATACCACAAGATAGGTGCGATCTTGATTCCGAGTTTTCGATGGTAGAATTCTCTCTTGCTCTCCTTTCATGTAACAATTCTGCTCCGGGATCGGATAGAATTAAGTTCAACTTGCTGAAAAACCTCCCTGATGTGGCGAAACATCGCTTGTTGAACTTATTCAATCGGTTTCTGGAGCATAATATTGTTCCAGATGATTGGAGACAAGTGCGAATTATAGCTATTCAAAAACCCGGAAAACCCGCGTCCGACTTCAATTCGTACAGCCTAATAGCAATGCTGTCTTGTATACGGAAATTGTTGGAGAAAATTATCTTGTTTCGCCTTGATCGATAGGTTGAAACGAATGGCCTACTCTCAGATACACAATATGGGTTCCGCAGGGGCAAGGGGACGAATGATTGTCTTGCGTTGCTTTCTTCAGAAATTCAAATGGCTTACGCCGAAAAAAAACAAATGGCTTATAGAGGCGAATGAACTGAGAAGTTTAAACCCTCTTAAAGCCAAAAAGAAGAAGAAGAAGAACAAATGGCTTCAGTATTCTTGGACATGAAGGGGGCCTTTGATTCTGTTTCAATAGAGGTTTTGTCAGAAAAATTACAATCTCGGGGTCTGCCGCCTCTATTGAATAATTTGTTATATAACTTGCTTTGTGAGAAACATTTGAACTTTTCTCACGGGGATTTGGCAGTAAGTCGGGTCTCTTATATAGGACTCCCCCAGGGCTGATGTTTAAGCCCCCTTTTGTACAACTTCTACGCAAGCGACATTGACAATTGCAGCCTAAGACAACTTGCAGATGATGGAGTGGTTTCTGTCGTAGGATCAAACGAATCCGACCTGCAGGAACCCTTACAAGATACTTTAAACAATTTTTCAACCTGGGCCATTGGGCTAGGGATCGAATTCTCCACGGAGAAAACAGAGATGGTGGTTTTTTCTAGGAAGCATAGACCAGCAAAACCAAAGCTTCAACTTTTGGGTAAACCGATCACTCATGCTATGCCATTCAAGTATCTTGGGGTCTGGTTCGACTCCAAATCTACTTGGGGGGCCCATATTAGGTATCTGAATAAAAAATGTCAACAAAGAATAAACTTTCTCCGTACAATTACCGGCACCTGGTGGGGAGCCCATCCAGAAGATCTTATAATGTTGTAGCGAACGACTATTCTCTCAGTGATGGAGTATGGCAGTTTCTGTTTTCAATCAGCTGCCAAAACACACCTCATTAAACTCGAGCGAATTCAGTATCTTTGTCTCCGTATTGCGTTGGGATGTATGCCCTCAACGCATACCATGAGCCTCGAGGTTTTGGCAGGCGTACTCCCACTAAAAGATCGCTTCAATTTATTATCTCTTCGGTTCCGGTGTAAGGTTATGAACCCATTGGTAATCGGAAATTATGAACAGCTTATCGAGCTAAATTTTCAATATGGGTTCATGAGTCCATATCATGAATTCATCTTCATGCAGGCTGATTCTTCTTCGTATATTCCCAACCGTGTTTGTTTTCCCGACTACATCAATTCCTCTGTGCATTTTGATCTGTCCATGAAGCAGGATATCCATGGAACATTAGATTATCTTCGATCGAGGATCGTTCCAACGATCTTCGATGCAAAGTATGGGGATATCAATTGTGATAATATGTACTTTACTGATGGGTCCTCTATGAATGAGTACACAGGATTTGGAGTGTTCAACGAATTTTTTAGCACCTCCCACAGTCTTCAGAATTCTTGCTCAGTGTATATTGCTGAATTGGCAGCGATACATTGGGCGCTGGACAGCGTCGCCTCACGACCTGTTGAACACTATTACATTGTAACGGATAGTCTTAGCTCTGTCGAAGCTATCCGTTCAGTGAGGCCGGAAAAGCACTCGCCGTACTTCCTTGAGAGAATACGAGAAATTTTGAGTGCTTTATCCAGACGCTGTTATGTCATTACCTTTGTCTGGGTCCCTTCACATTGCTCAATTCCGGGTAATGAGAGGGCTGACTCATTAGCAAAGGTAGGTGCAATTGAAGGCGAAATTGATCAGCGTCAAATCGCCTTCAATGAATTTTATTCTTTAGTCCGCAAAAATACCATCGCTAACTGGCAACGCAAGTGGAATGAAGATGAATTGGGCCGGTGGTTTCACTCGATTATCCCTAAGGTTAGCCTCAAACCATGGTTCAAAAGTCTGGACTTGAGTCAGGACTTTATTCGCACATTCTCCCGACTCATGTCCAATCACTGTTCGTTAGATGCGCTACTCTTTCGTATTAATCTGGCCGACAACAATCTTTGTGTTTGTGGCCAAGGTTACCACGACATCGAGCACGTTGTTTGGTCGTGCGAGCTGTATCTTGTCGCCAGATCGAATTTAGAAGACACCCTTCGGGCCCGAGGAAGGCAGCCCATGGTGCCGGTGAGAGACGTGTTGGCTCGGTTAGACCTTGATTACATGTCCCAAATATATGTATTCCTTAAAGCTATCGATCTTCGTGTGTGATTGTCCTTATACCCTTAGTTTTTCCTTTTCCTTTTCCTTTGTGAGAGATCGGATCCCCTCTTAAGAATAAGATGAAATGTAAATACATATTAGATATAAGATAGGTTTAAGAATTGAGTGTGATGAGTGTGATTGAGAGTGTGAGTGTGATCATTGTCAACATATCCTCATATCCCCTCCTTTTCCTGAAGAAAATATGTCACCCTTCTAAACTTGAGTCGACCGCGAGTAATCGGTTTCCTATATTATTAACATTAGAATTAAAGAAAAATGTATATATACTAGTAACAATACAGTAAGGAGTTCGGCTCCTTTAAACCTATGTAACTGAGCCTGTAAAAAAAACGATTTAAATAAAAAAAAAACTCTTTTGAAACTCTAAATACAGGGTGGGCCATTTAAAGTGGAAGGATTTGTTTTTGCAATAGCAAAGTCAAGAAGTGGAATTTTTAAATTTTTTTTTTTGAAATTCATTTATTTTGGTCCAAGGAGATTTGTTCTAACTACTTTTTGATTATGATATCTCGTAAATGACCGCCTCTGGCCTTGACCGCAAAATGTGCCCTTTTTTCGGTATTTTCCATCACTTTGCCCAATGTTTCGGCCGATATGGCAGCAATTTCTTGTCGGATATTGTCTTTCAGCGCAACCAGGGTCCTTGGTTTACCAGTGTATACCTTGGATTTTAAATATCCCCATAAAAAAAAAGTCAGGAGGCGTCAAATCAGGTGATCTCGGTGGCCAGTCATAATCGCCGTTTTTCGATATTAACCTTCCAGGGAACATTTCGCGCAATAATTTGGTCGTGGCAGCCGCTGTATGGCATGTAGCGCCGTCCTGTTGGAACCAGTAATTGTCCAATTCATTTTCACGAACAACTGGCAATAAAAAATCGGTTATCATTGTCCGATAACGCTCCCCATTCACGGTTACCGTTGCTCCATTTTCGTTTTCAAAGAAGTACGGGCCGATGACTTTATCGGTATAAATGCCACACCACACAGTAACTTTTTGGTCGTAAAGAGGTTGCGTTTCGATGAATTGAGGGTTTTCAGTAGCATGGAACCGACAGTTTTGTTTATTCACTCCTCCATTCAAGTTGAAATGCGCCTCATCAGACATTATGATTTTTTGCCAAAAGCCACAATTGAGAAGTTATTTTGAATGTACAGCTGAACAATTTCAGCGCGTTGTTTAGGTGTGTATTGTTCCATGGTTAAAATTGTACTGAAATGACGCTTCTAACGCGGTATGACATTTGTTAATCTGACATCTCTGTCAAAAGTTATGGGGTTGCCAGATGCTTCCACTTTAAATGGCCCACCCTGTAGTAGCCATGGTAAGGTTTGTACTCATATCCTTCAAACGGTTTGTAACGAACAAAGAAAGAAAATAAACTTCTGGCAGGGAGTTCAACTGTCTAACTGAAATTGATTAATGAATATCAATGGGACACATAACAGGATGGAATGGTAGATGAAGTTTATATGAAACGGTAAACAAAAATGTTCGTTTGCACAATCAAGTCGTATTGGTTCTAATGCTCAATTTATCATAGAAGGAATTGAGTCATTGAGAGTATTAATATTTCATAGCCGATCTCAATGCCTCCTCCTAATTAATGAACGATCACTGTATGGGTGACACTTTCCTCGTTGCTTTGATGAAATCTTGCCTGAAGTTTCAGTGATGCATGACATCTTGCATCTGATTACTTTAACAGCTTGCTAATTTGTTAGATAGAACGAATTATTGCAAGTAATTTTGTGTTACATACAAAATTCATGGGAACGAAGTTGGAAGAAAGAATGCATAATACATGATTCACCTTCGCATCCGCTAGCAAAACATCCCTCTTTTATTTATTAAATTATTCACTTTTTTCATTATTTCCTCTGCTGATGTCTCAGGCGAAAAAAAATGCTGGATAAATTTGCCGTCTAATGGTTTTTATCATAACATATATCGTAAGAACGATTCTGCATAATATGCATTTGAAAACTCTTAATAAACGTTACATTTTTCGTAGAGTGACCCCCCTATATAGAAATTAAAGACGTAGTCCTACGTCAATATATGCCATAATTCTCTTTCATGTGATATTTTTAAAGTTTTATTTTCACTTTATGAAAAACACGTCTAGTTCAGTTGAACATCCGAAACTAAAGAGGACTGTGTTCATTTATTGTGTAAACACGAAACCTGTTGAACCTCACTCAAACATTGCGTATAAAATTTATTGCATAATCATGCTTTCCGAATTTCTCTTACAATGTATTTCGAAATAGTGCACAACTTATACACAATTTAGCAATATTTCTTTCAATTTGAAGGCAAACTTACAACAATAACACATGCCAATGACATATTTCATGGGTAACGTAATGTAAATTAATAAAAAATATAGAAGAAACATGATTTTTTTATCGTTTTGATTTTATGATTTTTCTATATATTAGAAATTTACATTCAGGTGCCAATTCGATTACATTTGGTTTAAAATTCTACGCAGTTTGTGCTAGGAAAATTTTCGTATCGATCCCCGTTGATAATGAGAAGATGCTTTAGCAGCAGTTCAACCGAAATGCGTATTCATCGAGCTTTGTACAAAACTAAATTGGATCAATTTTAGCTTCTTGGATACATGGTCTGTAAATACGGTGTCAGATGAGCCTCTTCAGATCATAAATTGGGATGCTTGCTGTTTCTCAGAGCGGATATATCAAGCTGAGCAACGTATAGTATATAAACCAATTAGTACAACATCGGTCATCTTGAAAATGATGAAAAAGATAATTGAATTCCAATTCGAATCATCATATTTGAACAGAAGACCATTACACATATTTCAATTTGCCAATCAAGCGAATAAATTAACTGAAACTGCGCTTCACACTTGAGTTTACAAAATGGAGAAGTCTTTTGGTGCTAGGGAAATCTCACTTACAGCTTTTCTTGATATTGATATAAACCAACAAGAGGTTGCCCTCAAGTAGGAGTTCTGTCTCCTTCGATGTTTAAAGCCATTGGATTCGCTAATGAATCAATCATTTTAGTGAGGAGTAAAGGTGAGTATACTATTTCCAATAGAATGCAAACAGCCCTTAACTGGACTTAGTGTTAATTCTTCAAAAACAGTCATTATTCCATTTACCAGGAAAAGAATGTTTAAGATTGCTTTTCTTAGATTGGGAGGTATACAATTGGAACTTTCAAATCGAACCAAATATTTGGGTGTCATACTTGACCAAAAACTCAATTGGAACAATCAACTGGAGTATTCAATATCTGAGACCCAAATCTGTGCACGTCACCATCTGAAAAGTTTATTTTTGTTGTTTTATCATAACGTTTCACCTATACACACACCAAAATGGGTATACATAATTGAGGGTAATGCAATATACTAAAACAATGTAATTGTCCAATAGTTGATTGTTTCAATAATCTAGACAGTGGCTATCTTACCCCGGGTGGCCGTCTTCCCCCGTTTTCCCCTACTTGAAGAGAGGTTCAGAATTGCATAATGAACTTAATATACTTTCCTGTTGAAACGGAACATATACTGTTTCATCTTCTATATGAATGCAGCAAAGCACATTAGTTGCTCTCTCCATTTTTAAAACAATACTGTTTCTGTGAATCATTTTTATTTCATCTAAGTATTGAAGTTTCATCTTTTTCATAAACATTACAATGCGGTATAGCTCCTTCACTGTCTCGTTCCATATTGGATTCATCACACCGGTTGAAGTCAACGAAGATAACACCCTGAAAGTTTTTATTATTCTTTCCAAACCCTCTTGCTTTGCTTGTTTGATAATCGATTTCAGGTTTCCGATTCACTCATTTTTCTCTCCTGACTACGTTCCAAAAGCTGTGGATTTCTTATCACTAAGGGACAATGTCAAAATAGAAACCTTAAATACTCTTGAATGGACATCAATCCAAATCGAACATTCACGGATACAGTTAGACAGCCTTCGGAGAGTTTACTTCAGCAAACTGGATTCACTTTCAGCATGTTTATTACTGAAATATACCTGTTCTGTTATCTTCTTGCTGGTTTCTTTCGCTAGGATTATCAGATCAAAAACGAGAAAGCGAAACATTAACAAAATATTTCAAAAGGATAATTTCGTTATCTTTATCGTCGTCATCTTAGTCACGAGATGAGCTCCTCAAGTGGACTTACCAAACATGTTAACGGAACTTCTTTCTTTCTTTCTTTGTTTTTAAGAGGCTTTAAACTTTGCAGTTCATTCGCCTCTAGCCCAGTGAAGAGCCACAATAAAACCAGCCCAGAGGGGACTGGCGAAAGGGAAACCAACAAAATCACTCATCAGATCTGTCCGCTCGACTCTCGGTTAAAGAAGAAGGTAGGAAGGGATCCTATGCTTCATAAGATATTTAATATATGCTGTAAAGAAAAGTAAATATTTACTGATCCGAGGACCGAAGCAGTGACGAAGCACAAATGACCTAGACTCCAAGCGCAGGGCGTGTTCCAAAAACAAAAAAACACAAAAAAGGCCCTTCTCAGGAGGATGGGAAGGAAAGGAGTGGAAAGGATTTGGGTGGGATTAGAGGAGTGGAAGGGGGTGGGAGTGGTATGGGAAGGAAAGAGGGGAGGAGTAGGGTGTGGGGTAACGGAACTTTGCCGATATTGCCTATTATGCCTCACAGTGATTCCACCTTGTATGTATATACTTGATGCACATACACATATTGGGTTGCATCGGCCTCTCAGGCCAGGCGCAAAATGAGACGCGTATAGCTTGGCGCGATATAGCGCCTGTTTTGACGTAGGACTACGACTTTCATTTCTGTACCGGGGTGTAAGTTCAAAGTTTCGAAAACGAGAGTGTGACGCTGGAGTGCAAGGTTTTGCACGTTAATACCTCTTTACCGGCTGGATGGAGCGGTATAATAATCGCTTCATCCGAAAGATAAAATGTCAACGAGTTATATGATTGTCACTTATTGGTCCAAAAAATCGTTTCAATAGCTTAAACATTGCTTTGAAAGCAAGCTATTGAAATCATCATTGCTCATTGATGATGATTGGTGATCGCAATGTGTTCCCGAACACGGACGCAAAATCTAGGCACCTGGAGAAACCGTCATAGCGAATACATGCAAGCTGCAACTTCTTTTGCTCGCTTGCATTAGTGTTTGGGAAACCATAGCGCACACATGCTAGGCGTGAGTACTTTTACTCGCATCAGTTTCTGTTCTGCTTTTCGCATGAAAAATTGTTTGCGTGTGAACGCGTCCAAGTGAAGGAATATTCGCATTTATGCATTCCACTTGGTGTTCCCGTGATGCAATCCAATTGACGAATTTACGCAAAGCCGAATCAGTTCATGCGACACCTACATTAGAGTTCAGAACCACAAAAGTGATGATGTTTGTTTATTCTACGCACTGAAAAGCAAGATTCGGTCGTAATTATTCATTTTATTTCTATTTAGATTCATTTCAACCATTAAATGTCTTCAGTATATGGTAAGAAAGTTAGGGCTTTGTATATTTACGATGATTTCAATACGCGATTGGACCAAAATCGTTGATAAATTTTGAGTTTGATAATGCATACAGGTGTGTTTATCACCAATACTGTAGATAACGGTGATGAAATCGATATCACATTAAGTTGGATTATATCATTGATAATGTATAGGGCCGATACAAGAAGGATTTGCAGTATTTTTAGTGCAACACATGCTACTCATCGTTTATCTAGTTGGAAAAAAAATTAAGTTACAATACTTATACCAAGCCATCCTTCAAAATATACATACCACATTGTAAAATGGAGAATTTTATGCAATTTTATAGACTTTATTTCATTTTCACCATGAAGTGGCGCCCTCAGTTTCTATTCTGCGCATGGAGTGATCATGAAAAATCTCGTATTATTCTCACGAAAACAAAAGTGAATCATGTATCAAACATCTTCAGTTGCTTTTACAAGGCCACTCAAATTCCATCGGTTCGTTTCAGGACCACCAACAAGTTCGAAAGAGTTGACTTTTATGTTAATAACAATTCCATACTTTTACTCATAAAACCACAAACTAATAAGAAAACTTTCAACATCTTTCAAAATATTCATTCATTCATTCATTCATTTAGAATTGATTCAGATGCAATTTCAAATAAATGATTACCGAGGTAAAGGTAGTCCTACGTCTACCTTGAGGTTATATCACATATATAACCCCCTTCTTGTTTTTACACACGAAACTTTTATCGCGCGGACGGTTAGTGCGCGTTGCGTCATTTCTGACTCCGAAAGACTATACCAACCAGTGCTTCACTGCTTCTAGTGAATTATGGAAACTTTAAACTTTTTCTATTCATTCGTCTCTAGCATTGAGAAGGACCCTTGGGAAGAAAACTCTACTTAAAACTCCACCTCGAACTGCCGAAGGCACTATATTGTCGTTCGATCCGTGTCTTCTTGAGTGGATATCGGGAACGGGCTCCCGATTTTATACAGATTCGTGTAATTTCAATAGCCTGTTTTTAAAGCAACAAATTTTTGGATCAACAAGTAACAAACATATAACGCGTAGACGAATGAGGTGTTTATCAGTGTTTCGTTCAGTTGTTTAGAACGTATCAACACTCAAAATCTTGTTGCTCGAGTGTAACGCTCTCGTTTTATTTTCACGCAATGATTGCAATGAAGAAAATAATATACACTCGACAAAAAATTAGAGGAACAAAGTGAGAAGTCGGAAATTTTAAGTGATTTTTTACTTGTGAAAAAACTACTACTTTGTGAAAAATCAACCCAAAACGATGGGATACACATGATTTTAAATCTACAACTTTTAGGTATTAGAATATTTTACGTACATATTTTTATCTCGGTGTGTGTAAGTGTATTAGAATACAAAACCGAGAAGAAAAAAAATCGTTTTTTTATATTTTCAAAGATTTTGTGGACTAACACATTTTTTTTGCTAACCAACTCAACAATAAATTCAATTAACCTTATTAACCAGCTTTCTTGTGGGACCTTCCCATACAGAGATATTTCAGTTCGAATGAAAAAATACCTCTTCGTCTTTGATGATGAATAGTTCAACAAGTAATGATCGCACATTCGGTTACATAGTGACATTTGAATCAAAAATATAAACTATCAGGTTGATAAATATGCTACTATCATTGTTTAAGTACATTTAATTTGACTTAGTAATCACTAAATCTGTTAATGCTCACTTATATTTTGTACAACAATACAATATTATCATTTTTGGGAAAAAATCAATTCAGTTCAGTTTGGCCAAATAGTGAAAATCCTGAGTTGTTTTCCTGTACCATAAATTAATCTAAACATTAACAATCTCAACGCTCCCCGGCCGTCTGGGATCGAAAGCCGCCGTCATCGTGCCATCGCTCTCTCGCGCAACAGCGGTCATCGTGGCAACCCTCCGCACTGCCCTCGTAGCATGTCCTCTCCCAGTCAACTGCTCAACGATGGTCTTATCCAGCCCCGGCTCAACCTCGATCTCCATTGGAGCCAACTGATGATGTACCCGAGGACCACTGATCGCCGTTTGCAAATCCTGACCAAGCAGTATCTTCCGTAGCACCACCTGGAGCGTGCCGGTTGTGATTCTTGTACCTCCTGCGCCCCCTGCAATGAGCTGAACGTCTCCCTCTTTGTCGACCACGATCGTAGGGGACATCGATGATAGGGGGCGTTTTCCGGGGGCGATGTAATTCGCGGGAGATGCCGGCACTCCGTAGATGTTTATGACACCGGGGGTGGAGAAATCGTCCATCTCTCCGTTGAGAATGATTCCTGTCTGGGGAGAGCGTAGTAATGCGCCGAAACTGGGGACAAATTTTCAACTTTAGTGTGTGGCAGATTTCGGAAAATGGTTTATAATTATTTCTTACTAATCGTTGATTGTGCTTGTGACGCCTACGGCGTCCCCGTTTGGCGCCAGCACTGATACGTGCGCCGTTCCACGGTCATCAGGCGTTGTGAAATCAGCACCATAGAATTTGTAATCCGTGTATGTACGAGAGTCATCAATTTTGCTTCTTATGTAGTCCGCATAATCAGTGCTCGTTAAGTTCTGAATGATCGCCTCAATCCCTTGAACGAACGACGGATCTCCGAGTCTTGTACGGATCCCGTAGGCGTGTTTGAAGGTTTCCACTATCCGATGCCATGTTTTGGAATCACTCAGATCATGTTCTTTGAAACCGTTAAGAATGTTCAACATGTGTACCAAAATAGTTCCGCCGCCTGGCAGGGCGGCACTGTAAACAGTGTTTTCGCCTCGCACTTTTGTTGAAACCGGTGATAACCAGCGGGGTCTGTTATCAAAGGACGCATTACAATGCATTGAGGTCTATCATTACTTTGTTCAAAATACTCACTCGTAACTGTAAAAATCGCTATCTTCTATAATACTTCCGAACTGTTTCAAATCCTGCATCAACTTGGGAAGAAGGCTACCTTTCGACGAATACAATGCATCGGACCCTTCCTCGGCTATGATTTCGAGTGTTTTCGCGAAATCAGGCCGTTTAAGGTGATCGCCCTCCTTCCATATATCTCCAGTGGCAGGATTCACAAACACCTCTTTCAGAGAGGGAGTGTTCAGAATATCATCCCGCTTCTCTAGTAATGAATCGGCCATATACGGATTCACAATGTGTCCTTTATAGCACAAATCAATTGATGGCTCAAAGAGCCTTCGCCACGGCAGTCTGCCGTACCGCTGATGAAGCACCCAATACCCTTTCAGCGCTCCGGGGGTGGCAATTGCCAAACCGCCGTGTGCCGTCGCGCTCCCATTGTCCACAAACATTCCCTCCCGTGCAGCTTGAGCGGCAATCTCCCGAGCATCCAGCACTTCAACAGAACCCGTCTCGCGCCGATAGAACGTCAGCAGGAAGCCCCCACCGATACCGGCACTCTCCGGACATGCCACCTCCTCGCAAACCATCATAGCGATCGCAGCGTCCGCTGCCGACCCATTCTGACGAAGAATGTCCGCTCCGATGGCGGCACACTCGTACCCATTGGACGCTACTGCCCCGACTCGAAACGCTCGAGACGACACACCATGAATGAGATCTTTATATTTGAGTATGGACATTATAACGAAAATTGTGGTCCCAAGAACTGCCAAACCGGCTAGCGACGATATAACCACAGCCTTCCGGCTGCAAGTGAACAAACTACGAGAGGTGGGTGTTAGCAAAGCGTTTCATCAACCCGTGAATTTACGTACTTACAACATCTTGAGTATTACCTATCACTCTCGAACGAGCAAGCAACTGCTCACAGCGGCTTACAACGACTGACTAAGTGTTACAGGCCGCGTTTCGTTACAGCAGTATCGTGTTATCAGCTGTGAGATTGTACTGACCGCCGGGGAATGGGCTGACCGGGGCGTCATGTGGGTGTCGAAATAGTACACACATCATTCATTCATTGTATACATAGCGAGATCTGCATATGCTCTCCGATAGACTGATAGTGGGGTGGGCAGCCGTCCGAGAGTCAGCTGTAAAATAATTTGGCTGTCGTCGTCTGGGCACGTAAAGCAAACACGCTTAAGTTGCATTTGAACAAGAACAGCCTACAGCAGCAGCAAAATAGAGCGACCAAACCGGTTTACAAGCGGCAAATAGAGGATATTATTGTGCACGTCTGAAAACGTTTTCTCGGCGAGAGTTGTTTATTATTTGAACATAATTTGTCAAAAAGAATCGTAAAACTGAGTGAGTGATCCGACGTCATTTCTATTAGTCACTCTTCAAGAAATGAGTGACAAATTGGCTGTTTGCTGGATCTTCGTATTGAGTCATTTGGCAATATACTTTAGTTCTCATTTCAACTGTTCCATCTTCAATGAATTCAAGAGAACTAAACCGAAAATAAATTCAAAAAAAAAGTTTTTGTACATCACAGGGGCTGTCCACATACCACGTGGACAGAAAAAGCACGATTCTAGACTCCGCCTCAGTGGACAATCGTCGTGGACATTCTTCCTTTTTTTATTGAAAAAATCAAGGAATTAATTTAATTGCGCTCATATTTTATTGTTTACTAGCAGCTGTGGCACATTGTGGTTGCATGGTTGAGTAGAATTTTTCATTTTTTTATGTTGTAACAACAATCCTAGATGTGTTTGGTTGTTGTGTATATTGTATCATAGTTTGAGCTCAATCGGTTCCGTACTTTTCGAGTTTTTAACGCTCACACAAACGAGCAGAAAACTTTATATATATATATATATATATATATATATATATATATATATATATATATATATATATATATATATATATATATATATATAGGTAAACTTCGATATAACGTACATTTCACTTTCAAAATTGTACGTTGTATCGAATTGTACGTAATATCGAAGCATAATAAAGTACTCACAAACGTAGTCTATAATACATTATTGTGTTGCTGTTTTAGTACAGTTAATGAATAGCTTCAATCAGAAGACGAACCCAGCGTTTCTCATGATGTTTCCCTTCGTACTGTTGATTAAAGCTTGATTCATTTAGAATCCGGAATCATAAAACCAGCTGTTGTTTTAGCATCACAATACAGATAATTTATTGTTCTATCAGAAAAAAAAATCTTGAAAAAATTTTTCCTTTACACTTCGGAAATGTGTACGTTATATCGAGTGACGTTATATCGAGTGACGTTATATCGAAGTTTCCCTGTATATATATATATATATATATAGAGAGAGAGAGACAGATGAGGGGAATCGATAAATTTTAAATCACTTCGAAACACAATTTCAGTTCATGATTTTGCCAAAGACGTGGAAAAAATATGTGTTTCCTTTACATAGAACACATATTCATTACTTAATCGTCTAATCGGAATATATGGGGCGTAAAATGAAATCCAAAATGCAGAACATGCAGGAAAAAATGAAGGATTTCGAATGCTTATAAATCGAACATTTCTTACTGAATCGGAAGGATGTTTGCATTTTGTTTGGAAATTGGCATTGCAAATTCGTACAAGTCAGGGGCATTTTTGTTCCCATTGAAATGTGTTTCCCTAACACCGACTTATAAACTAAGGTTTTTGGGGGAATGGGCTTTGCAAATGAATGCAAACTGCGAGTACTTTTGTACTTGCTTGCCTTTGTGTAGACTAGAATATATTTCCCCAACACGATCTTCTAAACTTAGGAACCTGAAAAATCGTGCAAACACTAGATGCAAATGAACTTTCAAGTTTCGAGCAAATTCGCTTCGAGAAGTACGTACACTTGAGAGATGCAAACTTCATGAGTGGAACGCAAAATAAAATAATCGTTCGATAATCCTTCCGTTCACAAATTTTGTCCTAGGCATCATACCAAACGTAAAAGGCCATTAAATTTACTTGTAACGAAGAACATAATCTATCACAATGCATGAATTGCCCTTACATGGCATTTGTACAATCGTTTTACTCACAAAGCAGTTATATTGAATTCAATTGAATTCGGAAATTGTTTCATTCAAACAAGAATTTAATCAATACAAAACGAATAATTGCTAAGCTAAGGTCCCACGTCAAGCTTGCGGTTATATCATAGATATAACCCACCCATTTTTTAATGCCGTAACAACACTCCTTGATGAGGATTGTATATTGTGTCCAACTTTGAGCTCAATCGGTTCCGTACTTTTCGAGTTTTTAACGCGTACACAAATGAACAGAACATTTTCATATATATATAGAGATTTATTTCATTTTATGTTTTTGACGTATAACTACGTCTTTTATGAGGGGTGCCAAATCAGAAAACAGGTCACGTTTTTATGAAATAAAGTTAACGTTAATAACTATTTTTGCCGCGTACGGATTTTGGCGATTTACATACCAAACGAATCGGATATTCCCTGAGATTTGTTTGATATTCTATACATCACAATTCCGTGGTGTGTAAATGGTTAAAATTCATGAAAACTATAAGCGTTTCCATTTTCCCATGCGATTGTTCTGCTGATTTGTGTGCTTTCCTTAACAGAACTGTTAAAAACGAGCAATTTAACGACGAGCTGAGGCAAACTTCCAGAGGCGAATTAACTCTATGAGTTCAAAGCCTCTAGAATTCAACAACGAACGAACGACAAACTTTCAGTCTCGTTCGTCTCGTTTTCAAAGGAATGAACATCGCTTGTACTTCCTTGTTTTGCGTCATCACATGCCTTCGTATCGGGTTGAGCTGTGGACGCGACCAAGTTATTCATTCGCTGATGTCTCTGGCATTGCAATCATTGCATCAAACTGACGCCATTACATTAAGATTCTGAGCTACACTATTGTGTGGGGAAGTACGAGCTAGACTATCGTCGGCTCACCAAGTAAATAAATGTTCTGGAATTTGGTCTGTGATTTGGTTTCACATGGCGGTAGCAAAACTCTGCCAGCTAATCTAGACCTTATTAACAGAAAAGGCTTCTGTTGAAAAGAGCGCAAAACGGAGATAAGTGTGTGTACATTTAGTTGCTTCAAGCCATCGAATTATGGATATTCATGTGCGTACGTGCGTGTTTCATAACCCGTACGTAAAAATAGTGCGGGAGAGACATTTTTGCGTTAGGGTATTAGTAATGAATCTCTGCTGAGGCAAATATTCAGTCTTCTTCCAAGCAGTTAACTTTTTTTTTGTTTTTCGTCATCATAAAGGCTTCGTTGGCGCCTTTGATATGGCATTCAATGGATTGAACTGGCGGTATGGCGAAGCAGGTGTTAAGGTTGTGCGCCAAAAAATTATTAGTGGAATACCAAGTATCTTAAATGCCTTGCTGGAACGTTATAATTGGGTTCGCGTGCCAGTCGTAAAACTAATCTTGATCATAATGAAGCAATGCTACTCTTTTCAAGGTTGTTGAGGTTCACAGAAAATGTTTATTTCAGTTTATTTCAAGTCCCCAAGAAAGTAAATGTCGTTCTGGAAATTTGTATGTGATTTGATTTCGCTTGCCAGTAGCAAAACTTTCTCCACTAAGGATGACAGCTGCGCTTGGAAAAGTAATGCATCTTTTTTCCAGGCCAGTAATATTAACAGAAGCAATTCTATTGGGAATAGCGCAAATTGATGAGAAGTGTTTATAATCCTAGTAGCTTCAGGCTACCGATGTATGGATCTGTATGCATGCTATGACGAACGCTTGTTTGGCTTACGTTGGCTGAGACAATATTGAATAAAATGTAGCATGATATTTGATACTTGCAAGTATTGTCATTGTTGTTGTTTCCATGCGGTGCCAAAGTAATATTGATGTAGTTATGAGATGTGGAATGATGGTGCTGGTACAACAAGTATATAATCGACTGTAGCTGAGTCTTTGTCAATTGCGAAAAAGGTCACCGGAATAGCGTTCGAGGTACATTTTCAATGCATTGACATGAAACAAATTGCGACATACGACCAGCTAGTGTATTGTTCTGCGAGGGCAAGAATGAATCATTAATCAATTATCGTCAACTGATTCTACAATAAAAAAAACATATTAGAGCGATCAAACTGAACAAACTGATCTACTGAACAGTTATTTCTAATATTTCACAGCATTATAAAATAATATCCGAAGTTATTAACGAGCGACTTATATAAAATAACAGCGTATTTCTACGTCAACAATGCGGTCGTATCTTGGACACAACCTCCTATATTTTTTATTTCAAAAAACAAAAACGAATCGGGAAAATAGATGATAAGTTCAAAAGATAAAATATAATAGACAGCATGCACTAATATGTATATACCGAGAATATAGGTAAGTAATTGGAAAGAACGGCTATTTGATTTTATTCATTTCAAACAAGAATTACGAGCTCTTTTACACCATAAGGAAAGTTCATTTTTACAAATTTTCATGCCAACCAAATGTTATGGAATATTTTAACTGATATTTTTGTTATACACTCTGTCCAACCTCTATAAGATGACCCTGATTATATTTCGTTGCAACACAAACAGTTGGAATTTCAACAAGATACATTCATACATTATTGAATGCCTAGAATAAAGTATATTTAACGTCAATTTCGTTCAAAAGAATTGATAATTTCAGCTGTCCAGTTTCTATAAGACCACTTCAAAATTCATAAGTATTATCAATGAAAAATTCAAAACAATCGACTGATTTACATGTCAATAATTGGCAACCTTGCCATTTCGGCTAATAACCTGGAAAATTCGTGTTGGAATACTATTTACCAAATTCTACTGAACGGATTTCTCGATATTTTTTCTTATTGTTCCTTTTCCGTAAATCACGCCAGTACCCGTTGAAACCTTCAGGACCATCCTAATTGAACTTTTTTCGTCAGTGAAGATAACCTATACATTGAAGAAACTTTTCGTTATGGTATATAGGAAAATGTATTGCATGGGAAACATTCTTTGCCACAACATACCATGTCACACTGTCGGTTCATGTGAGCTTTGGCAAAATTCAGACGTCTTCCGATGTGAGCTGGTGTAAGATGAGGAGTTTTAACCTTTTAAACCCTCTTTATGTGAGGATTTTTTCCAAAACATGACAAATTGTCATCCGAGTAACATTAATATCGTCCAAAGCTTCGATTTACGAGAGCTCTCTTCTTCTTACCGTAGGATTCGCCAAATAATTGAGCACTACTTGATTGGATCGTCCAATCCGACGAGAAATTGCTCTGACACCAACATTTTCTTGGTGACATGTATCGATTTGTATTTCTTCTCTCTCCGTGAGGACTTTTCCCTTCGGCATTTTCCAGATTTAATTGATCAAAGCAACTACAACAACGGTAAATGTAACTGGTCTTATAGAAGCTTGACAGTTGAAAATACGAAAACATTCGTTTACGCTCAGCGCTTGCACACACACATGTATGAAAATCATGCAGTATATGGTAGTGACCAATACATACACATTAGAATATAAATTGAAGCACTGCTTGTTCACAATGACACGAAGCAGCAAGATCATCACCTGGTCTTATAGAGGTTGGACAGAGTGTATATTATAACATATATCGTAAGCACGACTCTGCGTAATATGCATTTTTGCACTCTCAATAAACGTTACATTGTTCGTAGAGTGACCCCCCCCCCCCTATATAGAAATCAAAGACGTAGTCATACGTCAAAACAACTGTTCTGAATAATCATAGTTCTACGTCAAACTTCCGTCCGTGGCCCTAGGCTCAGACCCTTCAACTTTTATAGTTCTGCCTCTAGCTCTTTGGTTTTTTCCACGTCCTATCGCAAACGGTACCAAGCTCTTGGTACTTCCTCCAGAGCTTCTGAATCGAACCAATGCTTACGTTATGCTACGTTCCAAAAGGATACGCCATCTTGACGGTCCTTAACAATAAGTTTCCGCACAGAAATTCCGAACTCGCGAAACAGTATTCAGAATCAACCAACTCAATCTGACTTAAGAAAATGATGGAACCCAAACACCGAGAGTGCACAGAAATGTCATTAATATCAGTATTGACGCACCATCTCCAACTGAATGCGGAAACTGTTCACCTTTTTTTTGTGCCACATTCAAAATGACCGTTTCAACAACATTATGATCAAATCTGGCACAACCTATTCACAATTATTGTACTGCAATCCAAAAACAAAATGTATGGTGCTAATTGATATTTTTCTTATGCAAAACAAACGATTCATGAGTAAAGAGAAAAAAAATTAAACGGTGTATTCCGTATTACTGCCAATACTTTAAGTGGAACCGTTCGTTCTACGAATATGCCTAGTACTTTTTACTCTCGGTACAAACTGCAATGCTCCCTTGGCCGAGTGGTTAGCGTCATAACTAACATGCCGGGTGTTCGGGTTCGATTCCCGTTCTGGTCGGGGGAATTTTTCGTCAAAGAAATTTCCTCCGACTTGCACTGTGATCACGCGTATTCTAAAGCTTGACACTCAGAATGCATTCAAGGCGTGTTATTTGGCATAAAAATCTCAACTAAGTACTAATAAAACTGACGCAAGTAATACTACGTTGAGACGGCGAAGTTCCTCTAGAAACGTTAGTGCCATTGAAGAAGAAGAAGAACAAACTGCAATGAAGTGTTCCTCTAATTTTAGCAAAATTTTCTTGATTCGGGAAAGAAAAACATCTAGACATATCGATATGAATATTATAGTTTTTTGTGAATACATCATACTGAAAATTCTCCCGCTAAAATGAGAAATTGCTGCAATATTTGCAAAATTACAGTAGATTTTCAACCAAAATACGAAAAAAAGCTTTCTCTCAATAAATTGATTAAACATTTAAGGGAGTATTCTAGTCTAGAAATTTGAAAAAAATCAAATTTTTTTCCTTCATATTTCTGTAGTTTAGGCATTCAAGAACATACCTTAGGAAGGAATTATCGAAAATCCTATTATTTACCGAGTTAGATCAATTTTAGTGATGCGGTATCTAACCTGGCACGGCCATAACAATGAACTTCAAACACGTTTTTCTCGAAACTAGTTTTTTAAGCTGGCGTACATGATATCTCAAGTTCTACCGAACCGATTCATGTCAAATGTATATGGATACAATCTGCAGGCATCTCGCTATCGCATGAACCTCTAAAATGCAATATTTTTCAAGTTTTACTGTTTTTAAAAAATTAAGAAACGTAAGAAAAAACAATTTAAACCGCATTTTATTTTTCAAAGAGCCGTTATTTTGGCGAAAAAGATGTTTTGACTTGTCCGAGGTTCATGCGATAGCGGCATCTTTACTGATTCAGAATCTATTCAATTTTTTTGTTTCAGATAACCAGAAGGGCTGGAATCGTGTATGCCATGGCACAACTTTTTTTTTACCCTCTCACTTCATCAGCTCTTAACTATTTTAGTTATGAAATTTTTTTCTCCACTCAATTTTTGTTTTATTGTTAAAAGATAGATGAAAAAATATTGATATAATGGATGATGAAAATATTCTTCGTTTTATTTTTACGGAGCTCGAAAAAACGTCCGAAGTTCGTGTTTCGACACTAGAATATCCCCTTAAACAAATTTGTTGAAGTAGAATTGTGTCTTCCGAGGACGTTTTGGGGTACAAATATAAAATTCAAAAATCAGTCGCGTAACGAATATTGTGCAATTCCGAGTGCTTATTTCTCACACAGGTCATCAGAATTTACGAAATTTTTGTTTCAATCCATGTAGACCTAAAGGGTGTGTCACATCAAATTGCATCACGGAAAAAACGCTGTAGAAATTCGCCCAGTAGACCGATCCTTTTGAAAATTTTAGACAGTAAAATAAAAACTATTAAACAACTTTTGGCATTTTCTTTTTATTCATACTTCGAGCCCAAGCCCGTATGCTCGCACCTTCCTCTTTACCCCGTCCATAAGGTTCTGTACAACGTCAGGTTGTAGTTTTTTTGGCGTGGGACTACGTCTAACCGGAGTATATGAGGGGTAAAATGAAAACCTAAACATAGAACATGCAGGAAAAAATGAAAGCTTCCGAATGCTTATAACTCGAACATTTTTTACTGGATCGGAAAGATGTTTGCATCAATTGATACGGAATATTTCTACGCTTCTATCGCGATTAATAAAATGTTATTTTTCATTAGATAAACAATTGAATAAATGTAAAATGTTGAGCGTTATCTAAAGCCCTAACTACCTCGTTTTGATTGGCTCGTTGTACGGTTTCCCCAACACAGCCATCAAAACCAAGCAGCCTTGGGGAAATCGGCATCGGCAGAATTCAGAATCAACGTGCCTGAGGAAATTTGCATTGCAACTCATGCAGATCGGGGTTTTTTTTCTTCCGACTGAAATGTATTTCCCTAACACAGACTTTAGAACCAAGGTGTCTTAGGAAATTGGCATTGCATATTCATGCAGGTCAGGGGTATTTTTGTTCCGAGTGAAATGTGTTTACCTAATAAAGACTTCTGAACCAAGGTGTCTGGGGAAATCGGCATTGCAAATACATGCAAATCGGGGTCATTTTTGTTCTGACTGAAATGTGTTTGCCTAACACAGGCATCAAAACCAAGATGTCATCATACCAAACGTAAAAGGAATGTCATTAAATTTACTAGTAACGAAGAACATAGTCTATTGCATTAATTGACCTTACATGGCATTATTCAATCTTTTTACTCACAAAGCAAATATATTGAATTCAATTGAATTGGGAAATTGTTTCATTCCATTAAAATTTTTATCAATACAAACAAATGATTGCTAAGGTAGTCCCACGTCAACCTTGCGGTTATATCATAGATACAACCTACCCATTTTTTGAACAGAAATCCATTTTCTCTTGAAGTCCGCCTCCGATTTGACAACTTTTGGGTTCTTCCGGAGGGCCTGCTTCATAATCGCCCAATATTTCTCTATTGGGCGAAGCTCCGACGCGTTGAGCGGGTTCATTTCCTTTGGCACGAAGGTGACCCCGTTGGCTTCGTACCATTCCAACACGTCCTTTGAATAGTGACACGAAGCTAGATCCGGCTAGTGCTGCTTCAATAGTGGTAGTAAGCGCTTCTGTAGGCACTCCTTAAGGTAAACCTGCCCGTTTACCGTGCCGGTCATCACGAAGGGGGCGCTCCGCTTTCCGCAAGAGCAGATCGCTTGCCACACCATGTACTTTTTGGCAAACTTGGATAGTTTCTGCTTGCGAATCTCCTCCGGAACGCTGAATTTGTCCTCTGCGGAGAAGAACAACAGGCCCGGCAGCTGACGAAAGTCCGCTTTGACGTAGGTTTCGTCGTCCATTACCAGGCAATGCGGCTTCGTCAGCATTTCGGTGTACAGCTTCCGGGCTCGCGTCTTCCCCACCATGTTTTGCCTTTCGTCGCGGTTAGAAGCCTTCTGAACCTTGTATGTACGCAGGCCCTCCCGCTGCTTGGTCCGCTGGACAAATGAACTTGACAAATTCAGCTTATTGGTGAAATCCCGGACCGAACTTCTCGGATCACGTCTAAACTGCTTAACTACGCGCTTGTGATCTTTTTCACTGGCGGAGCATCCATTTTTGCCGTTCTTCACCTTCCGGTCGATGGTTAGGTTCTCGAAGTATCGTTTTAGTACTCTGCTGACCGTGGATTGGACGATTTCCAGCATCTTACCGATGTCCCGATGTGACAACTCCGGATTCTCGAAATGAGTGCGCAGGGTTAATTCACGACGCTCTTTTTCGTTCGACGACATTTTTCCAAATTTACGAAAAATTGACAGTGAAGCATGGCCAACGTGATCTATACACTCTTATCTGATTATAAGCGAAAGCTGAAGATATAATTCCTAAAAATTAAATTTCTACAGCGTTTTTTCCGTGATGCAATTTGATGTGACACACCCTTTATTACTTATAGAAAGTTATACAAATTGCAATATAGGAAGTTGTATTTTTTTCTAAAGTTAGTTTGTTAAAATAGCGTTGAATTGAGAGCTTCTACTTTTACACCGAGCGGCGAGTTGAATACAAAAACATTCCCATTTTATTTATCAAATTGTTCAATTGTCACTGTCTTTATTCCAAAAATTGAAAAAATATTGGTGATTGAATTTTGTAGAGTTACCTCTAGTATCGAAATTAAAGACATAGTTTTGCATCAAAATGCAAAATTAGCTTACAAGAAACTGTTGTTGCTTTAAGTTTTCTATCCTGCAAATCTAATCAAAATGAATGTTATAACTTCAAGTTTTACGTACAAAATAGGAAGATAAAAGTTTTTTTTCTATAAGTGGAAATTTGGTATTTATTTTTGATTTCTTTACGAAAAGTTCCTAGACAGTTTTTTATACAACCTTCGTATTCTCTGTTTTTCAGTGATTTTTACAAATCATATTTTACTGTAGCCTCAAAAAGAAACTCTAGAAAAAAGAAACATTTTGCATGTTTATGCTAAGCCAAGCATTAGAACCAAGTTATCCCTAGCAAACGATGGCAAGTTGCTTGACACAATCATTATGTGTTTTTGGTACACCCTTTCCCTATCAAATCAAACACCGCGACTAACCTTGACCCTTTTTCCTGAGGCAAACCAACATTCGTACGATGTATTAAACATTAGCCACAAATTTTGCCAAGGTTCAACTGTTGCTCTCAACTACGCGAACGCAAGCATAAAATGGGCAAACGCCCAACCACTACTATGGACTGGCCAGACAACTTGAAACCACGAAAAACACGAAACCACAGTCGCGCATTTCGACAAGCGGCCCCCATTCCCTCATTCCCACTCCACCCACTATGTGCAGTCAACAAAACAAACCTACCTGGCTCTTCATCGGATCGGTGTTCAGCTGGCACATGTATCCGCCCCGGTCGTCCTCTGTCACCGACTTGATTTGCAGACTCCAGGTGTTCTGGTCCGTGTGCGTCACCGACACCCGGGGATTGTGGGTGATGACGCTCTCGTGGATGGCCTGGATCGCCTTGGTGTCTGCCTTCACCCAGCCGACCTGTGGAGGGGCCAGCGACGTGAAGTGTGCGAAGGGCGGAAGGGAGCGTGCGTTGGTGTGTGTGTTGCCGTTTCCATTTCGCACCGCCGTTCCGAATCGGTTTGGGGGATTTTTTCCCGATTTTCCCGAAAGGTGGTTGAATATTTCAACAATATTATGGAGTTGTCAGATGGAAGCAGGATCGTTAGTGGTCGGTGTGGGGGTCATTGGAATGTAGTTTTTATGCGGTTCGGTTGTTTGGTCCGTCGAGGGTGGGAGGGTTTCGATGGTTGGTAAAGTTGTTATTTTACGGAAGACGTCAGAAGTGGGAGTAGGAAGGAAGGAAGCGCTCCGGCACAACGGCACAAGTGATAATGAGGATTGTCCGTTGGTTCAAATAGGTTTGGATAGGGATTTGTGGCATCCCGTCCCGTCGGATGGGTCCGTTGTTGGATGTTACATTTGCGTCGAGAGGGTGGTTTTGTTTGATTTGTGGAAGAAATGTTGTGTTAAACATCCGTATGTGTGCGGATCCGGAGTAGCAGTGATAGTTGTTTTTATTTGCGGTAGTTCGCCACAGGCCGGACGGAAGCAGCGATGATTATGATGTTGATTTCAATGTCCCGACGGCATGTTTGGAAAGAAGAAAATAAACATATTGTTAACTGAATTGCTGAGAGTTGTATTCGAAAGGTTCTTGGTATCATGAGCTTGGTATTGTGCGGTTCGGGGTAGTCTATTTTTGGATGGTTTAATTAGTTTTGAGAACCCAGCTATGTAAACATACATGATAATTTAACTTTCACATAATATACTGATTTCATGCAAACGTTCCCAAAAAAAAAATTGTTTGGGTGGTCACCAGTTTAACTTCACTTATTGATTTTTTAAAGAAAATTTCCACTACCAAAGGCTAACTCTCAATCAATTTCTTCATTCGAAGCGTGTAGTAGAGTGAACTACAGTGTTAGGCTTCATTTCATTCTAAGAAATAATTCTCAAAAGTTCAACGGAAACACAGTCTGTTCACAGGGGTTTTTGTTCTTTTGTGAATGAATCACATAAAATATCAATGAGCTAATAAGACACAAGGGAGTGATGTAATTCATTCATTCCGTTTCTCGAGGCACTTGAATTTCTGTGATTTCTTCGCTTAGCACCCTTAGCACATTTTGCTGTTTTTGGGGATTTTATTATTCAAGTACGGTGTTTTAGACAAATATATCATACAAGTCACGGTCGTTTGATATGTGTGCGTAACACTAACTGTTGATTTGTTTGTGTGTGTAATATAATTTAGGAGTACAACAAAACGTAAACAGAACTCGTAAATTTTTGTTTCAAGCCATCGCAAAGTGGCAGTGTAATAGCTGCTGCTGCTGTTGCAGTGCTCCGGTGGACTGTAAAAATAGTTTTGGACCTGCAAAAGACAGGACAACCATCTTCAAGGACCTCCTCGGGTCGCACGAGGTCAGTTCGTACGAAAAAAGCTGTTTCGGGGGTCAAGAGGAAAATTTCGTCCAATCTCGTGTGTTCTATAAGAAAAACTAGCCGACCCGGCAAACGTTGTTCTGCCATATAAATTACTTCTAGTGAATATTTTGACTGTTGAATAAAAAATAACTAATGTATTGCAATACATGTGTGTTCAAATGTTTCAACGATCTATAAAATTAATTGATTATGATCGATGAAGGATAGATTCCACGTGGATATCGAGCAGATACGTGAAGATTTGACCGTGTATTGCATTGGACCGTGGGAACATCCCGAACCTGAGTGTGATGTGGAGATGGAGATGAGATCTATGATGTACAGAGAAATGGACCGGATTGATCGTATCTCAGGATTCGTCTTTTGCATTCAGAAATCTGATCATTCGTACTATGAAATGTAGCAACCTTGCCTCGGCGCAAAATAAACTTCAAAATAAGTAATCCGTATTCGTGGAGCAATTTAATCTGTATCAGATTAGCAGACACGAAAATAATTTTAAATTGCTTAAATTTGGATGAAAATCATTACTCGATGTTGTTTAAATACTTAGAAAACAGTCCGAACTTAACGATTCTTTTATAAATTTTGTATACATCCAGCAACACGTTGGACGAAATACGTGTAATTTTGTAATAGAGCCCATTAAAGACTGCATTTCTTTTGTTTGAACACACGTGCTGTCGTTAGAACAAAGACTGTGTAGGTGTTACTCATGATAGCCTCTTGCTATCATTCCTCGAACCGCTTCTGTTGATTGTCTCATAGGAATCGTAGTCGTTCGCTCTCTACCTTTGCGAATATGTTGACCATGGATTATTGACACAACTCAAGACATCCTAGAATGACTTTTTCCTGACTGCGCCAATTCATCAAACGACACACATAAGAATCCATCGAAGGCACTCTTTTGTTTGTTTCGTCTCCTCCAACCACATAATATTAAAATATTAATTCAAAATGAGTAATGATGTTCCTAATAATTAAAGTAACTGTGGCGCATTGGATCTACACACGTGCTCTTCAATCGGTTTTTTATCAGGATTGACGACAATAGCGTGACTGTTATTTTGCATTCCGAGCATGAGTGTGATTAGAATAATTTCAATAATTCATTGTGCTTCCAGCTCGCCGGCGATATTCCTAGGTTTAGTCGAATTGAGGTTACTTGGGTATGTGTAGGGTGCAATTCGATGAAGAGGACGAAGTGCCATCTGGCATTAAACAACGTAAATAAATTCGTCCTGTTTAAAAAACGACCGACGAATCAATTATTTGGTATCGTTTATATAAAAATACATATATCGCGATAAAAAAAGGAGATGAGGGTGAAAATTGGTTATATATGGTTATAAGTTTTTTTTTCAAGCCAAATTTATGCAAAAAAATACGAAAACAAAGTTATTCAGATTTTATTTGCATGGGACCACCCTTATCGGTATCAAATATAAATCCTAGCAGTATAATATATAGTTTACGACCTATTCTCATGCCTACCAAGTTTTTTGAGTATAATATCATTAAAATAAGTCGAGCCGTTTCAGAGGAGTTTGACCACGAACGTCGTGACACGAGAATTTTATATATAAGATGGTTGAGAAGGCTGAAATGAGTGATGAGTGACCGTACTATGCGGATAAGACTGTGGTGCTAAGTCACGAGTACGGAAGAAGGTTCATGTGATAACTGTGATAACATCGCATCCGGGAGATACGGGGCGTCCACCGCAAGAAGATTTTAAACCTCTTTAATCCTCCTGTACTCGCGTGCAAAATCATAACACGTATACTCGCGCACGGTGTCACACACCGAAAATTGAACTTCTCTGTAATGTTGCCATTGAGTATTTTGCAGACTTTATGATTGAATGAAAAAACCACAAAAAATATGTTTTCTTCGTCTTTATTATGTTTTTAATAGTCATCTAATTCAGCCTCCTCAAAACAGAGTAATTTTTGATACTCCAACACAATATATCTACAAATGTTCCACGCCACTAACATCTATCTTCTATATATATAAAAATGGATTTCTGTCTGTCTGTCTGTCTGTCTTTCTTATGGACTCGGAAACTAGTGAACTGATCAATATGAAAACTGGTATGTAGGGGCGCTGCCGTAGAAATGAAACACAAATTTCTCCATTACTCGAGAATTAATCAAGAAAATGAAACCAAATTTTGCATGTGAAGGTTTTAGGGTGCAATAAATGTTTCTATGGTGGTTAGACTCTTCACCCCCCTCTCTAAGGGGGGGCTGCCATACAAACGAAACACAAACTTCTGCATAACTCGAGAATTAATCAAGCACAATTCGGGATGTGAGGGCTTTAGGATATGAGAAATGTTCCTATGATGGTATGACACCCCTCCCTCCTCTGGAATGGAGAGGGGGTCCCATAAAACAAAAAAAAAACAACTAAAACAACGGAAAATCCAACTGGTCTTATAGAAACTTGACAGTTGAAAAATACGAAAACATTCGTTTACGCTCAGCGCATGCACACACATATGTAAATCATGCAGTGTATGGTAGTCACCAATACCTACACACTAGAATATAAATTGAAGCATTGTTTGTTTACAATTAGATGATACCGAGATAACTTTACAGATTGCTCTCTTTGGGACTATTATGAGTGTAAGGTTTGTTTCAAAAGACTTGAAGTCAACATAGGAGCCATCTTTAATGTCATTCCACCGCAAATCATCTACCAGATCATATTATGAAGAACATCATTTCCTGTCGCGATTTAGGGTTTTTTAAGTGACAAAGAATACACTCAACGAGTTACAATGCCCAAATGTTTCGATTTTTTGAATATTTGTAAGTTATTCACATCGAAATCTCATACTTAGTACACAATATGACAATGCTGAAGTAATTTTAAAGTAGATAGGATCATTTTTGTATATGAAACTAGTTTGAAAATTGAGGATATAACCAAAGGCTTTCTAATGAACCATTCCAAAACTTCCTCGGCTAATAGTACGCGCTATAGTGGCCAAAATGAGCTGCGAAGGCTTGGATTTGCACCATCGACTATATGCTTCAATATTTACACAATACAGCTTGTAATATAAATTCCGTTTATCCTGCCCGGCCGATTATAACCATCGTTGAACAGGTGCCCTAATCCCCGATGATTTTGATGACCGCTGCTACTCGCGCATCGTTCTCCTGGGGTGGAATAACGTGCCAATCATGAATTAATATATCCCAAAATCCGCGTTTTTTTGCATGCAAAATGTTAGCCACATTTTGAATCCCAACCCAAATTCTGCACAAAATCCCCAACGATGTGTGCTCCAATAATTCTAAAACCGTCCAAAGAAAGTCCTTCCTTGTTTGTCGCTATCGTCGACATCGTCTAGCAAACTCCAATTAGTGACGGGATTGAGCGGGATCAGCTCCGAGAACTGGTGAAGTGACTGCCGCAAGGATTTTGAAAGGGTTCAAACACGATGAGGAACGAACATTATTCTCGTGGTTCCTCATATGAAACGATTCCAATGTGGCGAAATTAATTCCTGCGGAATTTAAATCATCCTCCCATCGCGCAACGGAGCCCCGGTTTTCATCCATCGTCTATGACATGGTAGGGTAGGTCATACGAAACGATACGGGGTACCGCTTCGTATGGCTCGGTACGGCATCCATACCCGACTTACCCGATAGCCACCCAAATGCCGCACGTGACAGGTGAACGTCGCATCTCGTCCGATGGCCACCGAAATGTTAATGATTGGCTCGGCAAAATCCGGTTGGAACGTTGACACGTCTGGATATTGATTACAGGAGAGAAGAGAAAAGTACTTATTAGTTGTTTTGTATAAGGATGGGACTTTACAAATCAATATTTGCAAACATATGAAATGTCGCATGACAAACATTATTTTGTTTCAAAGCAATCATATTCATAATGTTTATTCTGAACATAAATAAATACCACTCTTCATCATGTAAATATGTTTATATAGATTTGTTTCCGTTTGTTGCTTTGCGTTCCATTGATATCGTAAACATATTCCCTCTGAAAATCCCTCATAATCAAAGCGGCTGTCTCCGTTTAACTTTGAACTGCAGCATCTGTCCTCGATTGCCCCATCCCACCGGGGAGGTCGACTCGTTCATGGCAGGCAATCAACACTTGGTCATCGACCACCTAATATTGGTATTCATAGCATTGTTAGAAAGCCACTTGCAAGTCGTATCCTATATCCTTCTCCCCCGAGTTTCGACTTGACCCGTTCGTTTGCTGCCCAGAACAATGTCAATTTTATTCAATAGCTCAATCTCGGAGCCAAGCTTTCGCATTCAATGACAACATATGTTCAGAAATAATCCCCCTCTCTCTTTCACCCCGCTGTTCTTCCTAATCAATTTGGTTATGAACTTCCACTCTATCATTTCGGTCGGAGGGATGCGGTCAGCCTACAACAGTTGTCTCCGAGATCTGCTCTCTATCCGGATTGGCTTTCACTAGTCCTCTTCCAAGATCGATGATTTAGACAACACATTTCAGCAGTCGTGTCCTGACCGCCCCCCCCTACCTTCCCACAATCGTCGCCCTTGCCGGGCTATCGAGCCTTCGAACAAACCCACACTGAATTGTTTGCGGACAAGTTCGTCATCGACCGCAAATTGTACGGAGCCAAACGGAAGACTCTCTGCTGGGAGACGACAACAATCCGGAAGTGCTGTGTGGGGGGGGGGGGGGGGAGCAACAAAAGAGCGACAGCAATTGCACTGCAAACGGGTGCTTTTGGTCGCTGTGTAGGAGTAATTATGGGACGTGGATGAAGTTTTCGGGGGCAGAGCAGTGCTGCAAGTGCGGGATGAAAGACCGGCTCCAAGAGTGGGAGAAAGTTGGGTACTTGCATACGTTAATGAACACACAATGACAACAGAAATTGAACGTTTCAGTGCGTCTTAATTGAATTAGAGTGGTGCACAGTATAGTGACAACAATTTGACACACTGTCTAACAAGCCTCAAATGGTGTGTTGCTTTGCACTTTTACGCTTGCGAGAACGGTTGGGAGTTCGGAGGGGCGGCTTCGAAAGCGGAAGTAAAGAATTTCCGGCTCGTTTGCTGTCAGTTGTGGCATCTTGGAAGGAATTCTGTTTGATTTGTTCGAGTGGAACATTCGTCTACTTTAATCTGTTCGCTCATGTTGCTGAGATAAGATAAATCTAGCTGTCAACTGTGTGTTCCGTCAGATGCGATAGTCGAGATGACCTGCTTATCATTTAGACTATTCAAGTCCACCAAAATGACGCTAAAATGATTTTCTTTTGACGTAAGATAACGTTCTATTTCTCTCATATCGACAACTTTCAGAGATTGATCTTTTCGTACAAATGTAACTTTTGACACACCAGGTGACCTATAGATAGCAACAGTATCGAAAGCGTGAATGCATTGCATACTAGTCAATAGCTTCATAACAGACGTCACCGTCATGAGAAAAACGACTAATGGCTGTTCTACAATGCGGGGTTCATAATTCATAAGTTATTGGTTGTATAGAAAAACTATCTAAGAACGGATTGTAGAGATTTATGGCTTTGGAAAGAATATACACTGAGAAAAAAAATATTTTTGAGAAAAACAAAGTGAAATTATCGAATCGTGCTTCAAATAACATTTTATTGCCGGCCCTGCTATCTGGGTCCGTAACATTGACTCTTTTGATACTCCAAATGGTCATTTGTTATATGTACCTATAACAATCAAATGGGTTGCAACGAACAAAAAATTGCCTTTCCTACCAGAAGCTGTTCAACTCTCTAACTGAAAATGAATATCAGTATGACACATAATAGAGTGGAATGGTAGACGAAGAATATGTGGATTGGTAAACAAAAAAAAATATATCGTCATTATTACATTGCATACACATGAAGTCATAACACTGCTTAATTTTTAATGTATAGCTATGCTATTCTCAGTCATCGGGAGTATTGCCTTGTTCGGTGAAATAATGTTCGTTTGCAGACTATGGACTTCATACCCGTACACACTTCACGGTGAACGGAACATAATTGGACTAAGTTTTACGAGTCAGTTAAACGTCAAAGATAATAATGGGTTTTCAGGCAGAATGAACACCTTTCAAACAAAATTATGAATTAAAATTAACTTCTCCGTATCAAGTGTTCAATGTGAACGGAAAAATTTGTTTTTTTTTCAAGTGGTAAAATAATCTATTACAAAAATTGTATCTGAAGATAAGATTAGATTATAAGTGAAAAACTAATTTCGTATCCAGATGTCAACGTCGTACCGTTGTCATTGCAGAAACATTTTCGTTTCCACCATGATTTTCCATGCAATTGCGGCCATCTCACTAACCCACTTCACCATCTACATCACTCTTATTCCTACACATTGACTGGATGTCCAATTTGATTGATAGAATAAATTATTGCACACAATTTTGTGTTGCAAACAACATTCACGAGAAACATTTTTTTGTAGAGTGACCATCTAAATAGAAATCAAAGACGTAGTCCTACGTCCAAAAACGTTTGAGTGGAGGCGATCTGGCGTAATGGTAACATCCTTGCCTCTCACGCTAAAGGTCACGAGTTCAATACTCACTCCCGACATTCTTCCAAAAATGGAAGTAAAAGTGACGAACCAGCCAAAGGAGTTGAAAATCACTATAATACAAATAAAAAAAAAAAAACTTTTGGTCTACTTTTTGTGAATATTTCAAATCTCAACTATTTGCAAGAATGACACGCAAACATAAGTAAGATAATTCAAGTGGTCATTGAAATTATAAAGCTCACAAACTGACCCGGCAAACTTCGTCCCGCCCAAAAATTATTTTTTTGTTATCAATACCTCCAAACATTCACGTTTTCTTACTTACGATCATGGCCTCAATCCCACACCTGTTCATTGATTCATCTTCTAATTGACCCTTTACGATTTACTTTAAATATGAATTTCCTAGGATATTTACCAAAACTCGTCTTTATAAAATCAGATTATTTTCAGACACAATTCTCGAGATTTTTCAATCACTTGCAAATAACATGTTTCTTCGTTACACCGAATAAATGTTTGATACAGATAATATGATAGGATGAAGATAGCCCTGAATCGAATAATTCCTTCTTCGAGTTTTGCTCTTATCAACACATTTGGCAATTTATTTTTATTTATATAGAGAGAAGAAGATATAGGGGCGCATTTTATCACATTAAAATACATTTCCATTTTCGAACGAAAATCAAATTTGTTGACGCAAACATCAAATAGACCAACAACGCTTTTCACTATGTAATTATAGAACACATGGGAATTGAATTTTCAGAAAAAAAAATTCAATTGTTCGGTTGAAATATATGTAATGTTTTTATGGGACCCCCTCTCCATTCCAGAGGAAGGAGGGGCGCATACTATCATAAAAATATTTCTCGTACCCAAACTACCTCACATCCCAAATTTGGCTCCATTAGCTTGATTAGTTTTCGAGTTATGCAGAAGTTTGTGTTTCATTTGTATGGCAGCCCTCCTCCCTTAGAGAGTTGGGAGGAGTGCATCCTAAAACATCCATTGCACCATATTGCACCCTAAAATGCATTTATTGCACCCTAAAACATCCACATGTCAAATTTGGGTTCATTTGTTTCATTAATTCTCGAGTTATGCTGAAATTTGCATTTCATTTGCATGTCAACCCCCCTCAGAAAGGGGGAGGAGTGTCTATCCAACATAGAAACATTTATTGCACCCTAAAACCCCCACATGCCAAATTTGGATTCGTTTGCTTGATGAATTCTCGAGTTATGCTGTAATTTGTGTTTCACTGCGCCGAAAAGTATGCACATCGCGCTGGTGTGATCGAAGAACAGTATGAATTTAGAATTTTTGAACGAATATAAATCTACTGCGGATAATCGAAACTAGTTGTATGAAACAACCCCTATTCCAGCCCCCTCCTCTACCTAGCTACGTTCAATTTTGTTCAAACGATCATATTTATACTTTAATACTTTGAAAAATTATTTTATACTTTAAAAAATTACTCAAAATTTCTTATAAAAAAATTGAAACTAAAATAGTCCGGATAATCGAATTCCGGATCATCGAGTTTCCGGATAATCGAGTCTCCGGATAATCGAGTCCGACCTGTCCTGATAACAGTGCACGAAATTCGGATTCTTCCATCTTTTTCACAATAACAAATTGCTGTCAAATTTTGACACGTATCCATTGAAAGATAGTGCTTTGTGATAGTCAAGTAGATAGATAGTAGTCAAGTAGTAGAGGCGCCATCTAGACGTCAACCTTATGAACTTTTCAGCCAAACTGTTGAACAAGTTGGTAGAGCGTTGTCAAGTTATATCTATCTTGTTCCACTCTCACTCAATACCCATAATTTCTCAAAGAGCCAATTTGAGTGGAAAATCACCGTTCAAATACTTGAATACTGCTTCAAGTATTTTGCCCACGGACATCATATCCATTCCGCTATAATTATCACATTGTGTACCCACGCGTTCCGCCGACGCCATACTTTACGCGACGCGCGAAAGTTATTACATTTTAATGATGTCGATTAAACTGTATCCTGCTGTGAGCCGGTGGACTCTGTTGCTGCGCGGACGAAGTGAGTTAGTGCTTAATAATAGCATGCTCCCACCGTAGCTATTCTCTTTTGGAAAAAAAAACGACGAAAGCTACAAGTCTGCGAAACGGGGGCGATAAAAGGGCAATTTAAATAAACATAAATTTTGCTTCAAACTTTACCATATCAAGAATGATTTATGGGCGTTAACTTGTTGAGCTTGTTTTCAAAACTGGATGAAAAAATCTTAATACTTTCTGATTGTTTTTTAATCTTCTCACCATGCAGAAGTGTTAATCCGTTAATTACAAAATCGCTCCAAGCATTTCTTCCCGTTTCCCTGATGTCAACAAAAGGAAAAGAAACCTGTTGCAACTCCTCACGTTATATATTTCCCTATCTCAAAGCCTCACTAAAGAATTTGACAGATCCATCCCCACACTCGCAACGAAGTCTTTTTTCCCACACCTTCACCCCCATCCCGAATTTCACACCGCAAAATCCTTGATGAACCCTACGAAAAGCTTTTCATGCTTTATTTTCACACGCCACAAATCACTTCTTCTCACGTTCGCAAAGAATAGAATAACAGGTTTAATCTTATCCATACGCTTCCGCTTCCGTTGCCTCATTGAATCGAACCGCCGCCCCTTCCACCCACAATTCGACTTCAGTTTTTTCCCATCGCCACCTCCAGTAGCAAAGAAGGCAATCTTTCCTGTGCGGCAAGCATGGGGCAAAAAAGAAGGTTCACAAGGCAGCAAATCTTTCTTCGGATCACCCGATTCATACGATTTGCGAAAGCGAGAGGCTCCCCTGGGCTACCCATCCGTCTCACACTCCCCTCCCCAATGTTCGCATTCTAGCGAAACGGATTTTTTCAGCATCCCTTCAAGGTTCGCTTCAGTGTTTCTGTTTTGATGTGGTTCGAGAGCACACCATACAGCACTCGGAACTCACTTCGCTTCGACTGCTCGACTGCAAGGTATCGGTGGGAAATTTAGGGTTCGAAGGCAGGTCATGGGGACGAGTTGTTGAGGCGAAAATCACCTATGTTATCGTGGGTGAGGAGTGTTGAGGGGTTCATTGACTAGGGGATGAGTGTGACTAAGACGTGTCAAGCAACTGCCATCGAATGCTTACTGGGGCGGATTAAGAAGATAAGTCTGAGCTTTTTCCTGTTTGTGTGTAGATTTATGCTGCAAATTGAATGGTTGATTAGATATTTATGATGTAAGTGAATAAGTGGATGAGTAGAGAAGTTATGACGCTGGTGAAGAGGGGTAAATCAATTTTCTCATAAAGTGTTGTGATTTTGATATGACTCGGAGAGGGCATTGACGGTTTACCCCTTTACCGGGCCGTGGAAACTAGGCAGCGAATCGACTTCAACTTCAGAGGACATAATTCTCACATGAGGAATAACACCTATTTACCTTTGAAACAGTTGCAAGAATTGGCGACAATATAGTTGCCACGGCCCGTTAACCCCAAAAACACTGCCTTGTAAATCCACTTTATATCGCCTTTACATTTTTTTTTTGCATTGATTTCATATTTATTTAACAGTACACTTAGGCTATCCTATTATTATCATGGCAAGTGATACAGTGATTTTTCTTTTTTCGTCTTTGTTAAATATTGGTATTTACATATTGGTAGAGGAGATGGTTCTAAAACGCGCCTGCCGGGCAACTTTTTTTTTTTTTTTGTCTGTATTATAGTGATTTTCAACTCATTTGGCTGGTTCGTCACTTTTTACTTCCATTTTTGGAAGAATGTCGGGAGTGAGAATTGAACTCGTGACCTTTAGCGTGAGAGGCATGGATGTTACCACTACGCCAGATCGCCTCCACTGCCGGGCAACTTGGTCCGCCTGATTTTCTCGTAAACCAGCAAGAATAGAAATTCAATGGTTATAGGCAATTGTGCTAGTCAATGATAGAATCCAACCATGCAAGTTTTACATTTGTAATATGCTTTAAAAAAATAAGAAAAATAATTTTCTTTGGAAGCGATTTTCGATGTAATTTTCGACATCATTTCTATAAGGTTTTTCTTGCTTGAAATCGATTCAGAGGCGATAACTGTGAGCCATATTTATCGAGTCGAGTTCCCAGTGGATATCTCCGATGAAGGAAACGGTAAGAAAGGATTCATTTCCTTCTCAATTTGATATTTTCCGCATCAGCTTACCATCGGGCAGTACGGCATACCCTTGATCGGGGCAATTTGCTCGCTTTCGGCCGGATTACATTCTCACGAGAGAAATAGCTTGTATTTCGGAGATGCCAGATGATTTTTTCAAATATCTCTGCATGACACGAATAAATGCCTTCAAATGTAATCATAATGGACAAGTATGAGCAAACCATTACGATATTTCTAAAACATGTTCGATAAATCACACAAACAATTGTTTTCACATACTTTAAAATGACCTCAGTATGTTTTCACAAAATTAAATGTCTTCAAAACGAAAACATGTCTTCACATCTGGCATGTATAGGAGAAGTGTGTAATACGCACCCCCTAAGCGAGAATGGATTTATCTTGACCGTGTTCTCAAAATTTAAGGTAACAACTACGTCAGTACACAGATTAGTTAACCCTCAGTCATCTGTACTCGTTCTGTATTTTAGATACTGAATAACAAAAGTTCTACGAATTTTATTTTGTAAGGCGCCCAAATTCTAAATTTCCAATCATACGGTGTTAAATGGCCCAGCAGAAGCATAATATGCCCATGAATTGTTTCTATCAGAGACCATAAAACTCAGAGAAACAGCTTGTATGAATGAGAGATTCCATCAATCTATTCACTTCATGCCCACCAGCGAAGAGGAGAAACCGTTCCTTCGGTGAGCGTGTTCTCCCAGTATTCGTGCATCAATTCTCCAGTTCGCGCTCTTTTTTCCTACATTCTCTGAGCACACAATATAGAGGAGATGTGTCCAAAACGCGCCTGACGGGCAATTTGACCCGGCTGATTTTCTCGTAAACCAGCAAGAATAGAAATGCAATGGATATAGGCAATCGTGCTAGTCAATAATAGAATCATAAAGGGTGTGTCACATCAAATTGCATCACGGAAAAAACGCTGTAGAAATTCGCCCAGTAGACCGATCCTTTTGAAAATTTAAGACAGTAAAATAAAAACTATTAAACAACTTTTGGCATTTTCTTTTTATTCATACTTCGAGCCCAAGCCCGTATGCTCGCACCTTCCGCTTTACCCCGTCCATAAGGTTCTGTACAACGTCAGGTTGTAGTTTTTTTTTGAACAGAAATCCATTTTCTCTTGAAGTCCACCTCCGATTTGACAACTTTTGGATTCTTCCGGAGGGCCTGCTTAATAATCGCCCAATATATCTCTATTGGGCGAAGCTCCGGCGCATTGGGCGGGTTCATTTCCTTTGGCACGAAGGTGACCCCGTTGGCTTCGTACCACTCCAACACGTCCTTTGAATAATGACACGAAGCGAGATCCGGCCAGAAGATGGTCTCGTCTTCAGCAATTGAATGCTGGGAGAAAACGCTCACCGGAGAAACGGTTTCTTCTCTTCGCTGGTGGGCATGAAGTTTATAGATTGATGGAATCTCCCATTCGTACAAGCTGTTTCTCTGAGCTTCATAGTTTGTGAGAGGAACATCTTATGAGCATATTATACTTCTGCTGGGCCATTTAACACCTATGTTTGGAAAATATAGAATTTGGGCGCCTTACAAAATACAAAATTCGTAGCACTTTTGTTATTCACTATCTAAAATTCAGAACGATTACAGATGACTGAGGGTTAACTAATCTACGTACTGACGTAGTTGTTACCTTAATTTTGAAGAGCATGGTCAAAATAAATTCATTCTCGCTTAGGGGGTGCGTATTACACACTTCTCCAATATGAGGTTTAAGTTTTGCCGAATGCATGTTTCACAAAGCACCCGTGGTCGAGTGGTTAGCGTCTCACATTATCAAGCCGGGTGTTCGGGTTCGATTCCCGTTCTGGTCGGAGGATTTTTCGTCAAAGAAATTTCCTTCGACTTGCACTGTGGTCACGCGTATTCTAGAGCTTGCCCCTCGGAATACATTCAAGGCGTGTTATTTGGCTTAAGAAATCTCAACTAAGTATTAATAAATGACGCTAATTAATACATACGTTGAGACGGCAAAAGTTCCATAGGGAACGTTAACGCCATTCAAGAAGAAGAAGATGTTTCACAAAGCAGTAATTACATAGTTTTTTATTTGTTTCAAATATGATAACCTACCTAATCTAGAATTCTAAATACTACTTAACACTAGTGTACCTATACAGGTTATTTATCACTTGCTGTTCCGAGTGTAAGCAGCCCTCTCGAAAATTATTCAACTTGGCGACGAACCAGTATTCCAGTGTATCGATTACAGCCAGGTCATGAGTAACAGATGTTCTTGATCAGGGGGGAACATTGAGGATCATTTTGAGGATTTTATTCTGGATTCGCTGGAGCTTCAGACGCATCGGCGAAAGCTCACAGCTGTTCCAAATCGGCATGCCGTATTCAATCACCGGGAAGATGATTCGTTTATAGACAGCAAGCTTGCTATTCAGACACAAAGCAGACTTTCTGTTTAAGAGTGGATATAATGATCTGATCATCATACCGCACCTAGTCACAATTTTATCGATATGTTGTCTGAATAACAGCTTGCTGTCTAGGGTAACACCGAGATATGTTACCTCCTTGGACCAGCCAAAGGAAGCATTTCCCAAACTGATCCTGAGGTTCGTCAGACGGAATAAGTTGCGGGGATTTTGAATAAGGAAAAAGTCACAGGAGGGTTGTGTCCGAGACACGACCGCATAGTTGACATAGTATTCCGTTTGACTATCTGTTGATTTTGGATATGTTTGAAGAATTATATCGTTAAACTTTTTGATAATGATTTGATTTTAATGTCTCTGTTAGGGAACACATTTCGGTAGGTACAAAAGTTCCCCTTACTTTCATGTGTTTGCAATGCCGATTTCCTCCAGGCAGCTTAGTTTTGATGTCTCTGTTAGGGAACTGATTTCGGTGGGAACAAAGGCTCCCCCTACTTTCATGTATTCACAATGCCGATTTCCCCCAGGTAGCTTGATTTTAATGTCTCTGTTAGGGAATACATACCGGTAAGAACAAAAGCTCACCCTACTTCTGATTGGTGCGAAACCAATAGAATGGTTTTAAATCCAGCAAAGTATTCAGTCATAACGTTCACGCGGAAACAATCGCCTGTAACATTTTCGTATAAAATACGCAATATCTCTTTGAAACATGTTGTAACTATCAAGGATCTTGGTATCGTCTTAGACTCAAAGCTAACGTTCAACGACCATATCTCATACATCACCACCAAGGCACCTAGGATGTTAGGTTTCATTTTTCGCATCACAAAGCAATTCAAAGACCCACATTGTATCAAAGCTCTTTATTGTGCTTTAGTGCGCTCTCATCTTGCATATGCGTGCATAGTATGGTCTCCCTACTACCAAAATAGTGTCCAGCGAATTGAGGTGATCCAGCGGAAATTCGTCCGTTTCGCCCTACGCAACTTGCCCTGGAGCGATAATTCGAACTTACCCAGCTATGAGGATCGTTGTAAATTGATCGGACTCGATTTGTTGTAAGCTCAATAGAGATGTAGATGTAGCGAAGGCATCTTTTATATCCGATCTAATTTCCTCGAAAATCGATTGTGCTGATCTTCTTCAGTCGATCGATTTTAATATACGCCCTCGTAACCTGCGTTCACATACATTTCTCTGCCTTCCTCACTCTCGCACAAACTACGGTTACAACGAACCCGTATCGAGTATGTCTCGTGTATTTAACCGCTGTTACTTATCTTATGACTTTCACTTATCTCGCGCCAGTTTAAGAAAGGCATTCTTGACCGCTCTTTCCAGTTAGGCATAGTTTTAAGTAGATTAAGTATTTTAAGTTATTAATTTATTAGGTATCATTAGGGCACTCATGTTCAGGCCTGTTGATAGTAATGAATAAACAACAATAAACAACAATGACATATATTATTTTCTTCAATATAAAAAATTGTTATGGAGTGCCGAAATCGATTGACGCATGAATTTCATCAATCCATCATGAAATGGCTGTGCAATAAGCGTTTGAAATTGGACTATTTTCACGATGTGCTCGATTTTCGATTTTCAATTTGCACCCCAATATGTTCCCGAAAGACCTAATCCTACGTCAAAAGGATAGTCTGGGTTTTCACCGCATTCACCCGAATTTTCCAGGTGTTGTAGTATACAGTAGTGGCCGTATCATCTGCGAACAGAGAGAACCGACCATCATCTGGTAAGGAAGAAATATCTGACGTGTATACACTCTGTCCAACTTCTATAAGACCAGGTGATGATCATGCTGCTTTGTTTCATTGTAAACAAACAATGCTTCAATTTATGTTCTAGTGTGTAGGTATTGGTGACCACCATACATTGTATAATTTTCATATGTACGCTAAGCGTAAACTAATTTTTTGGTATTTTTCAAGTGTCAAGTTTCTATAAGACCAGTTCCATTTTCCGTTGTTTTAGTTGTTTTGATCAATTAAATCTGGAAAATTGCCGGAGGGAAAAGTCCTCACGGAGAGAGAAGAAAGACAAATCGATGTATTTCACCAAAAAAATGTTGATATCAGAGTAATTTCAGATATCAACATGGACGATTCCATCAAGTAGTGCTCAATTATTTGGCGAATCCTCAAGGATACGGTAAGAAGGAGAGAATTCCACGTAAATCGAAGTTCTCTGACCGGGATGAGCGGGAAATAGCTAGAATAGGTTCGAATATCTCAAAATCGTATGTGCAAATAAAGCATTATTTCAACTGCTCAATTGCTCGGGTGACAATTCGACAAATTTTGGTAAAAAATACTCACATAAAGAGGGCTCAAAAGGTTAAAACTCCTCGTCCTACACCATCTCACATCGGAAGACGTCTGAGTTTTGGCAAAGCTCACTTGAACCGACAGTAGGACATGATATGTTGTGACAAAGAATGTTTCCAAAAGAATACATTTGGCTATATACCATAACGAAAAGTTTCTTCAATGTATAGGTTAACTTCACTGACGAAAAAAAATCAATTTGGATAGTCTTGATGGTTTCAACGAATACTGGCGTGATTTACGGAAAAAGAAACAGTATTTTTCAACCAGGAATTTTGATGGAGACTTGTGCATGGTTTGGGCGGGATTCTGTGCAACCGGGAGGCTCAAAATAGCTTCCACATCATTCAAGAATTACATATATGTTTCGGAATTCTCTCTCCTACCGTTTTTGCGTGGATATCGTCACAAAAAATTTACATTCTAGCAAAACAATGCTACTATTCATACCAGCGAGGAAACTAAGCAATATATTAAGGACCAAAAACTTAATTTTTTGGACCAACCGGCTCGCTCTCCAGACTTGAATCCTGTTGAAAATCTTAGGGTGGGATCCTTGTACGATGAATCTGCACTGAGGGAAAACTTTACACCACGATTGAAGAGCTCAAGGTCGCAATTTCGGAAAAATGGAAAAATATCGAGAAATCCGTTCAGCAGAATTTGGTAAATAGTTTTCCAACACGAATTTCCAAGGTTATTGTTCGAAATCGCAAGATTACCAATTAGTGACGCGTAAATCAGCCGATCGTTTTCAATTGTTCATTGATAATACTTATGAATTTTTGAAGTGGTCTTATAGAAACTGGACAGATGAAATTGTCATATTTAAGCACAATAAATAAACAAACAACTATTTTGAACGAAATAGACGTTGAATATACTTTATTCTATACATTCAACAATGTATGAATGTATCTTGTTGACATTCCGCGACATTCTGACTGTTTGCGTTGCAACGATACAAAATCAGGGTGGTCTTATAGAATTTGGACAGAGTGTACATTGAGTAACAGGGGTCCCAGGATGCTGTTTTAGGGCACCCCTGCAATGATGTTCAGTTCCTCTGAACAGACATTATTCAGCGATACCTTGAATGTTCTGCCTGAAAGGTAGTTTCTGATCATTTTTATCAGAAAACCTGGAAAACGTCGCTGATGCAGCTTAAACACTAAACCATCACATGCCAGACAAACACATGCTAGACATTGACAAACGCCTTTTCGACGATCAATGCCATTGCAGTTTTTTTGGCGACTGTTTTGTTACGCATGATGTGGTTCGTTACTCTGACGAGCTGATGAATTGTGGATCGACCACTCTGAAAACCAAACTGCTCGTCAGGGAGAATATTATTTTCGGTCGCGAAATCCGCAAGCCTGGAGCTGATCATTTTCTCAAAAACATTGGAGAGAGCAGAGAGTATGCTGAAAGGGCGATAACTTCCAGCTGATGTTGGGTCTTTCCCCGGCTTAAGGATAGGAACAAGGAAGGGGGAGTAGCCAAGTTGTACGCATCGATTAAAAATCGATGCTAGATGTTCATATAACCTGGAACATAGATGTTTCAATTCCAGGTTGAAAATGTTATCAAAGCCGGGGGCCTTAATATTTTTGAAGGCTTTTATTTTTTCTTCCGTTTGATGATTAGGCAAAATGTTGATAACTATTCGCTGCGATAACTACTACCATAATGTATGAATTGACTTAAATTGAGGTTTGTTTGCAATTTAATTCGTGTATATTTTCATTCATTTGCTATTTTAATCAATAACTTAATCAATACACAAAGGATAGCACTGCGCAGCGGCGATATCGTACCCAATGAGGAACATCCGAGGTGGGATTATTGAGAATTGAAGAAATACAATTGATCACTAAGTCAACGGCAGTCCTACGTCAACCTTGCGGTTATATCACAGGTATACGGTCATCCATAGGTTTTTTGCAGGCTAAGTTCTTATCAGACTGCTCTCGTACATTGAATTCGACTCGGATTGCGTCACCTCGGCAAATTCATAACAAAAATTGCCGGCGGCGTTAATACGTAAGTACTAGTACTTGTAGTAAGTAAATCTAGATATGAAATAAACAAGTAAATATAATATTTTCTAGTAAACAAATGAGTTTTTTTTTATATTTCATGATTTATCTCTACAATGAATAGTTCTAATGGTACAAACTTTGAAGAAAAAGTTGACAGATGAGAAAGATTTTTCCCCTTCTGGTACAGATTGAAATGTGGCAACACTGCTTTTACGTACTGTGGTATCAGATGTTAATGAAAGGCCAGAGCAGAAGCATTTTTACCACTATCACTGATTCCTTTCAATTTTTTATTTGATTTTGGTAATCTAATGAGGTAAAAATATGACGCCTATTTATTATCAAAGCGATACATTTCAAAGACGAAAGTTTTTTTTTATTATCAAGTCGGTAAAGGGTATATGGGTAAATGGGTAAATTGTATGCGGTTTTATATTGCACTTCTCCATCAGATTCAGAGCAGGATCAAGTTGAACTATGTGATTATGTTATGACCTTTCTATCTATTCTAGCACTTCTGGTTTATTTTCTCAATTAAAGCAAGAAAAATAAATTGAAGGTAAAACGAATTCTAAACAAATGACTCGAAAAATGCTGTAGATTTTTATCCAAGATATTATCTATCAAACGATTTTCGTGAAAGTTTTTCTATGTTTGGTGATTTTGTCACATTCTTCATCATTAGTCAGAAATTTAAACTATTCACGAATTTTTGATTCGTAATTCAGAACATATCAAGCAAATTATAGGGAGATTACTATTCGATATTTTCTGATTTCGCACTCTTTAAGACAGACATAGCCCCAGGTCAAAAAACACCAAGTAAACTTGGCCGACCTTAGCGTTCTGAAGTACATTTACCTTCAATAAACGTTTAATGATATCACAATCTATAAAATCCTCAATCAAGGTACAGCGAATTTTTGTTACGACACAATATTCGCTTCTCCGTGATCATTCTCTTAGCGTCACCTCCTGTATTCCGTCCTGCATCTTGCTTTCCTGCGCGCCATATGTGAATGATGCCTTCCTTCATTCTCTCGCTCACTTTTAAACTTAACATAAAATACAAAAGCGGAAGCTACAGGGAGAAAAAAGCTACGATAACGCAAAAAAAAATTCCGAATCGTTCCCGTGCCAGTTCCCGTGTAAAGCTGCCAACAAGCGTGTCGACGGCCTGCACTTTGCCTCGCGCGTACCCGGAAGGCACGTTTGCTGCCATATTAGCGCAAGAGCAAGAAAAGCCGAAGCCGGAGCAGAAGTTGCTCATGATTTATTGCATCCTTTACAGCGAAGGATGCCGCAGCAGAAGCGTGTTATGCTAAGCTGCTGCTGCTGCCTGCTGCTTCCGAGGGTTTGAAGGATGCAGAGCGAAAAAAAATTATCGACGAGGTTTGCCCTTGTTGCACGCCCCCGGAAGCGGAGTGCACTTTAAGCCAGAGTTTCAAACTTTTGCTAGCGAGCGCAAATATCGCGTGGAAAAAGTTACAAGTTTATCATACATTTGTGCGAGAATCAAGCGATGATTTTAGCGGTAGCAAGGATATAGAGGTAAAGTCAATCGAAAACAATGCTGTCGACAGACGGCGACAGAAATAACCGATGGCTGATTGTTTGAACAGCAGATTTCACTTCGCCAACCCATCAGTCTGAGCCGTCTGGCCATCGCTGTGCTCGTTCCACGGGGTCAGTCGAACAGGAAAAAGTCACACAATCGTACGGATGTTATTGGCTGTATTGATCTACCGCTGGCTGCTGTTCTCATATTTCTTCCGTACTTCGTTTCGTATTTATATTTACTCCATAGAGAGTGGAAGAAAGCTCATATTTACTGGTGACATTTTTGCTGCCAACTTCGCTATTTTTGGATGAACTCCTCAGTTTTGTTTGCGCTGATATTGATTGATAGGGTTAGACGCTATCTGGTATTGGCGATGAGTTTTTAGGACTTCTAAGACGAAGAGCTAGCGCTCGATAATTTCGAGCAGAGTTGTTTGAAACTTTGATAACAATATTAACTGACCCGGCGTCACGCCTATAATTGATATTTTGAATTAAATAACATTACACTCTGAATTTCAGGACGCGATCGCAATTCGATTGCATTTCGCGATCGATAATAGAGAACGCCACACTAATTTCAATTAGTAATTTAATGGAATACTTTTCGAATGTAATTGAATTCAATACTATCTTTTTGATTTTTATAACCTACAATTTCAACGTAGGGTTACATCCTTAGGGAACACATCGGGGGTACAAATTGAAAAACAAGAGTCGATCACATCGTGAAAATTGTCCAATTTCAAACGCTCTTTGTGGTTTTGTCAAACATGTCCAAGATCAATATGCAACAGATAGCCTTATATAATCCTACATTAACTATGCGATCGTGTCTCGGACACACTCCTCCTGTATTTTTTTCATATATTTTAGAAACTATTCAATTTCGTTTTTATTTATGTAGCAGGCCTTACTTAGCATTGAGCAAGTTGCACAATATCGTAGGTGGTACGAATTCAGAACTGTTATGTAAAAAACTAGCCTCCATCCGTTGCTGATGATTGGTAATATCTCTTAGATGAAGGCATGTTTTCTCCAACAGTTAAGAATTGACCTTAGAAGTCTATGAGTTTTATGTATTCATTAAAGTATTATACGTTAGTCAACCACCAAGCAAAATAGACCTCTTTAGTCGCTCCGAACTACCAGTCTATCACCGTGGTTACGGCTACAACAAATTATATAGATATACACAATTCGGTGACTAAGTAACATTGAAATTTTATATTTTTTGGCATATTAACCTGATGTAGACGAAAACGCATCAAACCTGATAATAATTATGCAAGTCTGAATCCGTAAATCTCGTGCTAAAAAGTGACGTGCGAACATCAAATCATTTTTTATTTATATAAAAGCTTTGAATATGTTTGTAGGGAAAACCTCTTGTTCAGAAGATGTTGATATTTTGAGACGATAATTTATTTTATTGTTGCCCATTTTCATTCTAGGACAAAATGATTTTTCGGACCATCGGCTAATTTTGAAAAATCATAACTCAAAAACGAAAAAAAGCCCCGCTGGTTTCGAGATATGTTATGTGAAAAATCCTCAGCTTTCCAGAAAACATATAGAAAAATATAGCGCCGTTGGTCCTGAGACCATAAAAACAATAAAAAAATACAATCAATAACGTAACGTAAACATAATTCAAATTTCCCGCTACTGTAGTATTTTTCCAAACAGACCAACTGATTGGCTTTAATTTAATATGTCGAACATCTGAATTGGTCCAGTGGTTCGAAAGTTATGAATTTTTGAAAAAAGTCATTTTTGGCGAAAAAATAGTTCTTTTGGACCACCCTAAAATGGAAATGGTCACCCTAACAAAAAAAAAAATAAAAAAATACGGGTCTTATAATTTGCGATAAAGAACAAAACTACCACTTTAGACGAAAATCTGAGAACCACTATATCGGTTTGGCATGGAATGGCTGTATCTAAAAATGGAGTGATGTCTGTCTGATTCTTATGGACTCGGAAACTACTGAACCGATCGACATGGAAATTGGTATGTAGGGGTAGGCTCTCTAAGGGGGAGCTGCCATGCAAATGAAACATACATTTTTGCATTTCTCGAGAATTAATCAAGAAAATTAAACCAAATTAGGCATGTGAAGGTTTTAGGGTGCAATAAATGAATCTGTGGTGGTTAGATACTCCTACCCCCTCTCTTAAGGTGAGGGGGGGACTGGTTCTACCATACAAATGAAACACAAATTTCTGCATTACTCGAGCATTAATCAAGCAAATGAGAAAAAATAAAACCAAATTTGGCATGTAACGTAACGGAGAAATATGTTATTTGCAAGTGGTTGATAAATCTTGAATGAGAATTGTGTCTGAAAATAATCTGATATTATAATGTCGAATTTTGGTCGAAGTACCAGGAATTTTATAGTAAATAGAAGGTAATTTTAAAGGGTAGATTAGAATATCAATCAATGAATAATTCTGCGATTGGACCCATGAACAGCGCTTAGTAAGAAAACGTGAATGTCCTAACGAAAAATAAATAAGCTAGTATTACGATATAATGTTGATAGAGGCGTGTATTTTTTAATATTAGAAAAAATTATAGAAGGTTGTGTTCAAGACACGACCGCATTGTTTACGTAGAACTACGCTGTAGTTTAATTTCCATTCGCTTGTTTATAACTGCGGATATTATTTTTTGTAATACTACGAAAATTTGGAAATAACCATTCTACCAGTTTGGTCGCCCTAAAATGTTTTTATTGTAGAATCATTTGACAATAATTGTTTGATGATTCATTCTCAACAACCTCGAAAAGAGTAGCACTGCTTCATTATTATCAAGATAAGCGCAAATGTAATTCTAGTTCGAAGCAGTTTTACGACTGGCACGCGATTGGCATTCGTCTGTAACCTTCAAAAAGGTCCTTGGAAAACTTTACTTTATCCATAATATTAGTCCTCCACCCCCATTGCCTTGAGAAAGGAGTTTGATCCCTCGCGTGCAGCTCGCCTAGCAACGATGTTGTTCAGTCGATTTCCTCACGAAGAATGAAAGTTTGCCTCAGAGAGATCCACTGTTTGTACTCTAGGCAAATATTACCCTTTATTCTTCTTCTTTTACTTTGTCCGCGGAGGCTTTACATCTTACGATTTCCCTTTCGTTGCTCGTTGATAAGTTGCTTGTTATAGGGTTGGGAAAAACGAAATCTCGTATTTCTGATCGAAATTTGACGCTTTATTTAACATACTTAAAATTATCCAATTTAAGTCAAATATGCGCCGTTTTGTTCGCAAACTTGTTGCTATTTAGAAGGCAACTTCATTGCCATTGCAACAACATGGCCAATCGAGCGAGTGCTCACATGCCGGTCTTCTTGGATGATTTCAACGATTTTATCGGTTTCCACGACGATTGGCCTACCAGTACGGGGTGTATCTTCGACAGCCACTACATCAGAACGAAATCGATCAAGCCGACGCTGTGCTGTGCGAATCGTTACAGTATCGGGTCCATAAACCAGTGTTGAAAATAATCATCTTCGTTAAGTTCAAATGCTTTGATTTTCGGACTAGATTGCATTGAAAACCTATGTATTCCGAACGAAAATTAGAATGACAGATCTAAGCAAGCAGTGAATATGAGCAGATGAATTTTCGTTTTTCGAAATGTTTTGAATTTTCTTTTTCCATCCAGTGATATATTTTTCTAGATTATTGAAAACGTCAGGATTGAATTTCATTTTATCGAAATGAATATCAGCTGTTGTTTACTTTTAAGTTGAGACAGCTATGTGCAGTTTGTTTTCAATTAGTTCGAGTTTTTAATTCATTAACAATCGCGACGTGGAATCGAAACATCCAAACTTGGTCTGCTTCTTGAAAACCCTGTACTGAAAATTCACTTGCTGCTTCATCATAGACATATTTCGTAGGTAACAGCCCTGTTTTTCAATCAACTGTAATCTGAACAATTACAAATTATTTTTAGGCAACATAAAATAATGCGAAGAGAACATTTTTGCGGAAAGCCAGAAAAGCTGCAGCTCTTCGCGTAGTAGTTTTACAGAACATTCTGTTTCTGACTAAGTTATGCATCACGATTTCCAGCGCTATTGTGAGCACCCGGAACTCCATGAAAATCAGAAAGAACGATCGATTGTTCTCGCCACGAAAGCATTCGTTATGAGATGGAACGGATCAAGATGTTCGCTTGTATCAACTATTGTCGGCCAACATACGAAATAATTGTATCACCAGTACATCTTGTATAAAAATAACCCTAGGCAACTAAAATAAGGAAGAAGCTTTGCCTGGCTAGTGTCGAGTAAAACTCGTTCTTGTTACTCAACGGAGTACCTGAAAAAATTGATGTATTATAGGAAAATGTATGGTATTTTATTTGTCTGTATCTGGATCTAGATTTCTTTTTTTTTATCCATTTTGTTTTATTTTAGGCTCATTAGCATTTTAGCTGTAACAGAGCCGAATTTTAATCGTGTACATGTCACATATTTATCATATCTATAATTAGCACATTACACAGTTGCCATTTTTCGGCGTTAGAGTATTCCCTTCTATACCATTGCAAATGGTACACATTTACACAGTAGCCATTTAGGCGTAAGAGTTTTCTATCTATTCTTCCATTATCCAGTTGAGACTGGACAGCGGAGACAGTCGTTGATCCATTGTTGAGTTATTTATAGAACATCAACCCGATGTTTCTTGCAGAGCAGAGCAGTTGTATGGATGAATCGATCTTATTTCGACCGTGGATCGATCTCCATCGCTGATGATTGTTGCGTGGACGTAGTTATTCTGTAACAACACAAAGATGGTCAATGGGGGCCCTGAGTTTTGAACTCACGATCGATCGCTTAATAAGCGAACGCGCAACCAATGTGGCTGCGGAGACCCCCTATCTAGATTTCTTAAGCATATCCAATCCTGTTGAATATACTTCGTTATTGATGAATTCACTTAAACTACTTTCCATAATTGAAATCTTAAAAAAATTTAGACTTCTTTTTTTTAAAAAGACCAAAATAATTTTATTAATTTTTTACGACTAATTATAACTCAAAAACTATGATACCTACAAGACTCTGTCAAGGGATGAAATGTAGAAAATTATTTAATTTTTCATAAAATAGATACCGAAATTTAAAAATTAAAACTCATTTTTCTCAAAAAAATATATTTCTAAAATTCTCAAAACAAAAATACATGAAAAAGTTTTTATCAGAAAAACTTTGTCCCTGTAAAAGTAAACCTTCCGATGTATGGGTGGCTTGTTGAAAATTGTAAGCGCTATTTATATCTATTTTTTTCAGAATGTTTTCATAAATAATGAATAATGAAAAAAAAATTCAAAATATTGTTTTTCAATGATTTTTGTTTTAAATTTGTTTGATATTTTTTAATGAATACCTAGATAATTTACTACATTTCTTCAATCAGACCTATTAAATTTTAGTCAAAGAATGCAATGCAGGAAATTATTTATGTTTTCATTAAGGAATATCAAGAAAAAAAGGAATATCAAACAACAATAAAGTTCATTTTTCTCGAAAACATGTTTTTTTTTAATTTTGAAGAAGTAGATATGAATACAATTTCCAACAAGTCAACAATATATCGGAAGACGGGCACTTTTACAGGGAAAAGGTTCCTCAAACAACAACAAGGCTAACGCCATATGAGCCATAATAAAAATATATATTTTGGAAAAAAAACAACTTTTTCGTGTTTTCGAACTTCGAAAAAATACTATTAATGTTTAATTCGTATCATTTCTATGTGAAAATAATCACGATTTACATATATCTGCTACCTATTTATCATGTTTTATTTTGTTTTCTATTTATAAACATGTCAAGAGCACGGCAAATGCGATAATTCACACACAAAAATATTACGAGTGAAAAATTTATTTCCAGGAGTCTCCATACAAAAATACATTGTATTCCGGAAACTATAAAAGATAGAAAGTTGACATCTTCGACGAAAGTTCATATTTTAATAATTTAATAATTTAATAAAGATCTAAAACTTTCCCCGTTATCTTGGTTTTAAACAAAATTGAGATTAGTTAAAAATTTTTCAAAGAAAACATTGAAAAGTTGTTGTTAGAAAAACTTTTTCTCTATAGAAGTGCCCATCTTCTGAAGTATGGACGACTTGTTGGAAACTGTAAAGGCTATTCATATATATTTTTTAGAATTTATAAAAAATACGTTTTTAAGGATGAATTTTTTTTTAAATTAATTTTTTTCAGCGGTGTTACAGTTTTGAGTTATATTTTTTTGTAAAAAATCAAGAAGAATTTTTCGGCCCTTTTCAAAAAGTAGTGTAATTATTTTTTGAATATTTCAAGTATGCAAAGTTGCTTAAAAGATCCATGTGTTCACACCCACAACGTTCCACTTATAACTGAGATGGTGCTGCCAATGGTCAGTCGAGTTGGCATTAAATTCGTCTATTGTTTTACCATAAATCCATTAAACTATTTCTTAAAATAACAAAATTTGGACAAAATATGTGTTGGTCTATTACATATGTTTATTGAAGTAAAATTGTTCATGCTTTACTTCTAGTGGGTGGTCACCTTTTGGACCATGCTAATGAGTTTAAAATATGTATTATTATTTTTTCATGCTGAACACAGTAATAGCAATATCAACAAAGTTCTTTTCTGTTACTATTTTTATATTTATAGTATACGGGATCGATATGCATATATTTTATAATTTTGGTTGAATCGCTGCTATGAAGAATTATGCATTGGATCTTAATAGTATGGTTTACGATCTTTGCGAAAAATAAGAATACATCACTACCGTAGGAACAGCTCATATGAATATTGGTGAATCAGTTTGCACAATTGGCAATTTCGTCCCAGTCAATAGAATCAGACAATCTTTCATAAATATCGCGATTCAGTTTCAAGAGTAAAATATCCTCCAATGTAACTTGTCCCAAAACAGTGCGATGAGGTGAGAGTACTAAGGCAAGTGCACTAAAAGCCCTTTCAACAGAGACCTGGTTCGATGGCGTTGCCAGAACAACCATAGCCACGTTGAATGGTCTGGATGAGTTTCTCTTCTCTTCAACCAATGCTGAAATACATCGTAGGTATGATCTTGACGAGGCTCAGCTTCTAACGCTTTCAGTTGTTGAGCAAACGATGCATCGTTTGTGTTATCGGTTTTGGACAGAGTGCCACCAAAAAGATCAGTTAGAAAATCATCGAATTGTGAGCTACTGTTCGGGTCGACATCAACTGATGCCTCGAAATTGGTAGGTTTCAACTTGCAGATTCTATTCCACGTATCCTTGATGTACGTCTAAATACAGGAAGAAAAAAAGAATTAGAAATTTAAATTGAATTTTCTTTGATTTTTTCGGGTTTTAGTTAGCTGAAAATCTAGTGTTAAAATCTAAAACAAATAATAACCTGAATATGTTGCTTTTCGTCATTGGTAGGGAAAATCTTCGAATTTAAATAGTTCAGTCTGGGATCCAAGTAGAGGGCCATCTGGAATACTTGTGATGTTTGAAGCTTAGCCAAGCGGTTTGTCAAAGACTTTGTCAATCGTTGGGCGAACGGATTCGAAAACATTTTTGACACTTCATTAATTGTCATTAACCATGACATGTAGAAATCACATAATGAAACATGGGTTTTCTGCAATTTCTTTGTGCAGACATACAATGGCTCATAAGCTTGTACGTAGTATTCAATAAATTCCCAGTTTTTCGGCGAAAGCTCTGCAAAGATAATTGTGATAAAAGCAATGATGTTTAGAGTGGATTGCAACTATATTTTCAGAGCAATTAATGTTTGTCAACATGATAATCACTATCATGCATAGCACAAAAATCAATTGAATGATTATCATGACATTTGCAGATAGCTTAAATTCTGTACAAATCTCAGAAGTACATGAAATGTTAAAATCTTACCGAGCTCAGGAAACTGAAGTCCAAGTTGAATGAAGAATTATTTCTGTTTCCAAAAATAATTAGTCATGTTGAAGATACCACCCCATCTGGTGGGACTCCAAATCGGTGGGAATGCGGCGTTTTGAGAGTTAAATATGATTTTATACTTAATTCCCTTACACTTCTTCGCTATCGTAGTTATTTCTGTTACGGATTTGTCATTCTTGTCGATAACATCTAAGCTAGCAAGTTGCAGCGTGTGGACCGAGCACCTTACAAGGTGTAGTTGGTCTTGAAACTCGACTGACAACGCATCCGTGATTTCCTGACTCTCATGGTTACGAGCCACTGTTTCAGCTTCTGTCTCACTGTCGATCTCAACCTCATCACCAGTCTCATTATCCGTTGCCTCTGGGACGGTGTCATTATCAGTCAGCCACTGTTGAGTAGCCAATAGATCAAATTCTTGTTTGAGGTCTTTAACCGCCGCTATCATGTTAGCCCCGTTGTCCACGGTGACAGAGAATACTTGATCGATAGTGACGCCATAGGACTGCAGCACCTCCAATATTTTTGATTTTAGTAGAGCAGCTGTTTGTCGTTCTTGGATCTCTATCATGCCTAAACGAAGAAAATTGATGAAAAAATTACAAAAATATATGCCATTTTATATTCATGCCTACCTAGCGTGCGAATGACAACTGTGACGTTCAGAACGTATTGTACATTTATGCCTAGTACATGTCGACCGAACCGGGAAGCTGAGTCTACTTTAAGAGAGATCAGTCTATATTTCAGTTCATCTGTCAGAGCAACTCGAACTCGATAGGAAACGGAATGAATGATTGTTTTGAATTTGCTTCTGTTCACTTTGAAACCGACTGCATCTGCAATGGGGTCAATGAGCTGCTTCAGTCCTTCCCAATCAACGCAGGCAACAGGAAGATTATGGTACGCAATCAATTTGATCATCGAGTCTAGAAGCAATTGTTGATCAATTGCAATACGAAGTTTAGGAATCGCTCGCGGTTTTTTCGTGTCACTTTCCGAATATTTTTTAAGGCCGTGTTTTTTTGCAGCTGCCGGATGCCGTGTTCGGAAATGCCTTATAAAATTCCCAACGTCACAAGTCACTTGGCGATAGCTGCAACCACTCGTTGTATCCATTCTGCATGTGGCGCTGTTACCTTCTCGCCAAATAAAATCGAGCGCTATTTCCTGCAGAGTTCGTTTCATCGAACTCTGACGTTTTTGCCCCCTAAATGGTACAACCTGACTCATTTTAAAATTACATTTGGAATTTCACTCAAACTCACAGCCAAAACGAAAATCGTTTCAATTGTAATAAAAATCAATTTGTTACTCTTTGACATTCGAAATGTAAATAATAAAGAAGTTTTGAACCCCACTCAATGCCGTATTCATTCATTACGGATAACATGTTCATGCATCAGGGGTATGAACAAGATGAACACTTTTGTTATTGTCATGGATATAGTGAGGGCAGTGCGTTTCAAACTGAAAAAAAGTCATTTACACTGAAATAAAATCTTATTCGTTACTCGTGAATATTTGATGATATTCTAAGACACTGCCATAAACTACACGAAATTTTTCGGCCGCCTTCGTTGCAGTTTTACCTCGCAGGTAGTGAAAACGGAAAATATGGCGAATTTCTGGCTTTGTGGACTCCATCTTTGACGCGCTATAACTTGAGACTGAAAAGGACAATCACAAGACTGTCAAAACGACACTCGTAGCATAGATTGTCGTCTTTAAATAGTATGACGCGATGCGATAAGTACAACACAATATATGTTTAAGTGTTGTCATATATTGACAATATATGACATTTCTTTTTCCCCAACCCAATATTAACAGCTCTGTTCGGGAAAGCACACAAATGGACAGAACAAATGTATAAGGAAACGGGAATGCTTCCAATTTCCATAAATTTAAACCATATACAGACTATGGGATTATAATGTAGAGTATATCAAACAAATCTTAGGGAATTTCCGATTCGTTTGGTATGTAAATCGCCAAAATCCGTTCGCGGCAAAAATAGTTACGTTAACTTTATTTCATAAAAACGTCACCTGTTTTCTGATTTGGCACGCTTCTTGAAAGACGTCAAAAAATATACATGTATTTGTTCGGAATTCAGCCCCTCCCTTTTCAGTGGATACACTCAAAATTTATTTTCAGCATATGTTTTGGCATCCCGATTCAATACATAAAATGAGCCTAAAAATAACAGAAAATGTGCGACTCTCAAATACTGGTATAGCATTTGTATAATATATATGGTAAAGCGATATAAGATCAATATGAGCGAGCGAAGCAGGAGACACATTGGGTCCTAGAGCTTTTCGCATACTTTGCCACATACCCGGTCCACACGGAGCAGGATATAGATTCACGATTATACTCTTCGTTTTGCTGTTAGAAAATACTTCTTTTATAATGAGGTGTAATATTAGGTTGGGGAAAAAGATATTCTCGATAGCTGGCTTTAGTGATCAATATCTCGCCTAGTATCGATTATACAATTTCAAGGCTCGTTATAATGGTAATATTTCACACTAAAGAAAATTCTTTTGCTGGTTCTCGTTTGTTCCATTCAGTTGTGAGTTACAGAGTGTTAACAATGGAGGTCAACAAAGAGAAAATTCGGTATATTTAACACTATTTCTTTTATAAAGGCGAAAATGCAAGCCAGGCCGCTGAAATAGTGAATAGTGTTTATGGTACCAATACAACACACCAACATGGTTTCTTTCCTCAACGATCAGTGAACACGAATCTTTGTGAATACACGTCGTTTTGCATCAACGAAATGGATAAAGGAGGTCAAGTTGATAGTGTTTACACTGATATCAAGGCTGCATTCGATACAGTAAATCACGATATTTTGATAGCCAAACTTGATCGTTTAGGTGCATCTTCGAGAATGTGCGAGTGGTTGAAATCATATTTGACTGGTCGTCAATTGTTCGTGAAAATAGGATCAGCCATATCTGCACCATTCATTCCCCGATGGGGTGTGCCCCAGGGAAGCAATTTAGGACAGTTGTTGTTCGTGTTGTTCTTTATTGATGTGTCTCATGTTCTCGATAACTGCCATTTGATGTTCTATGCGGACGATTTGAAAATCTACTTGACTGTAAAAAACATTGACGACTGTCGCCAACTGCAACAGCAACTAGAAGCGTTTGTTAATTGGTGTGTACTAAACCATCTTGCTGTAAGTGTGTCCAAATGTTGCATCATATCCTTCCGAAGAACGAAAAATTATATCGTGTATGACTACACTATCAATGGCACTGAGTTGAATAGAGTTGATAATGTTAAAGACTTAGGTGTGATACTAGATCATCAGCTCACCTTCAAAATGCACTACTCACTAACAGTGGATCGAGCGAATCGGCAGCTAGGATTCATCTTCAAGATAGCAAGCGAATTTGATGACCCACTATGTCTTCGATCTTTGTACTGCTCATTAAGGACCGTATCGTTAATTATGGGTACGCTCAAAACACAGCTTTATTTCAAATATTGCATTTATTTTTCAGTTCTGATATCAAAATATTGTATCTTATGAATGAAAGAAAGGAGTAACAGTAAAAAATAATCAAGATTCTGATTTTCGCGCCAATGATCGCACCTGCTTCTTGATGTCCCTCATTAGGTTCTGGACAACCGTCTCATCGACTTGTTTGCTCACATTTATCCAATCCTTTTTGAACTGCTCAAGGTCATCGGCTGCCTTGTCCTTCTTCCGCAGTCGTCCCTTCATCAAAGCCCAAAATTTTTCAATAGGTCTTATTTGCGGACAATTTGGAGGATTCATCTCCTTTTCCACAAAATCGACATTATTCTCGCGATACCAATCCAAGGTCAAACGTGCATAGTGGCATGATGCCAAATCAGGCCAAAATAGTGTCGGACCAGTGTGCTTTCGGATGAGCGGTAACACACGCTTTTGGAGACATTCTTTCCGGTAAATTTCACCATTCATATTCCCGAGAGTGAAGAAAGGAGATGATTTCATGCCACATTGACAAACAGCTTGCCAAACCAGCACTTTCTTACCGAATTTTTCGCAAAAAATTGACTTCTCCGCGTTCGGGACATCTGTTCCTTGCTTTACAGTGTAAAACTGTGCCCCAGGAAGAGTTTTGTAGTCCAGTTTGACGTAGGTTTCATCATCCATGACGATGCACAGTTCGCGTTTGCTTAAAATCCCATCGTAAAGCTTACGGGCACGGGTTTTCACGGAACTTGCCTGAATTTGGCTGCGTTTGGGACATTTTTGCTTTCTATATGCCTTCAGTGAGTTACGTTCTTTGGCACGTTGAACCATACCGATTGATGTTCCACACTTTTTTGCGCAATCCCGTATCGATAATTCCTTTTTTCTTTCAAATTGCCTGCAAATCTTTTTATCCAAGTTTGGCTTGGATGGCCCAGGTTTTCTGCCGCGACCGGGTAGATCCTTCAATGTATTATACATACCAAATCGCTTGATAGCGTTTTGGACCGCATGGACGCTTACTCCTTCCGCCTTCGCCAATTTTCTCATTGATATTCCTGTTTCGGAGCAGTATCTGGTCACAATGGATTTTCGTTTTTCTTCTGTTAGCCCTCTCATGATTGCACTTTTAGGAAAAAACGATCTTTTAACAATGCTAACTGAACGCTAACTGTGTCAACAACAGGAGAAAAATAAACAGCTGTCAAAACAAGCTATAGTCTTTTTCAGACGGAGACTCTAAGGCGTACCCATAAATAACGATACGGTCCTTAGTAAGATCCATTCTTGAATTTTCCTCTGCTGTCTGGTCACCATATGATGCGGTGTGGATTTCAAGAATCGAAGCAGTGCAGCGCAAATTCGTGAGGTGTGCCTTGCGAAGCTTACCGTGGTCCGATCCACTGCGGCTCCCACCATATGAACATCGCTGTGCCCTACTCGGTATTGAAGCCTTGGTAGATCGACGCAATCGCAATCAAGCTGTTCTTGGTGTCAAGATTCTGCGTTCTGAAGTTGACAGTCATGCACTGCTACATCAACTGAACATTTACGCTCCCGAACGAGTGCTGCGATCCAGACAATTGCTCTATCATCCACCGAAAAGAACACTATATGGATCCAAAATCCCATTGACTCGATAAGTCGCAGATTGCAAGAAAATTACGATTTGTTTGACTTCAGCATATCAACAGACGCTTTTCGGACTCGTCTACGAAACCGCCAACATCGGCCATAGTTTGTTAGATTTAATCATTAAGACCTTGATGTCAGATGAATTATAAACTCAAATACAAATACAAATACAAACAGGAAAATACGTGCAACTTAATTTATTTAAAAAAATATTTTTTTTTCGGCAGACTTATCTCACTTCTTAACTAGGCGAACCTAGCCAGAATTTTCACCTGCCCCCGGGCTACTGAATGCCAAAGGGGGACTAGGCTCTGCGGAATGCACGTATCTGCATGCTCGTGCTGTTTTAGTCCTGACCGAGGAATTGTCGGACAATCGCGCAGGTGCTAAGGATGATCGACTTTTGGATGCCGGCCAATTCCTTCTCCATGTTCAACACCTTTAGCGCTTCCAGAAGTGTCTTCGGGATAATTCCAGTTCCAGAGAGAACGACTGGAACAATTCTTGGGACCTCCCTTAGCCCCCACAGTTCCTTGAGCTCCACGGCCAATGGTCGGTACTTGCAGATTTTGCGACCGTGGGTCTCCTCCAGATTCTGGTTCAGTGGAATAGCGACATCGATGATGGTGACTTTGCGGTCGCTCTTGTCGTAAACCATTATATCTGGGCGGTTGTGGTGGATCGAGAGGTCGGTCAGAACAGTGCGATCCCAGTACAGCTTGAAACGGTCATTTTCCAGGACAGGTGCAGGCAGGTACCGGTAGTTTGGTACGTTGTCTTCCAGTAGAGCACATTGGAGCGCCAGTTGTCGATGAACAATACGGGCCACGTTGTTGTGGCGCTCGGTGTAGGCTGCGTTGGCCAAAACGGGACAGCCTCCCATAATATGCTCTATGTTTTCACCTGGTTGATGGCACATCCGGCAAATGTCATCAACGTCTTGATGCCAGACGTACCGCCTGCAGTTTCTCGTCGGCATTATCCTATCCTGGATGGCTATCATGTCGGCTTCTACTACTGAAGAGAGTTCACCACGCGTTAGCCACAGATTAGATGCGGCCTTGTCGACGTGTGGCCGGTCCAGTTGATGGGGGTGGGCACCATGCACTGCCTTCTGCTTCCAAGCTGCAATCTTCTCCTCCACTGTCTGCAGATTGCAGTTGAGTTGGTACTCCGCTTGCGCCAAGTGCAGAGCGCTGTATCCTCTGTCGGCGGCGCAGACAGCCCGGTATAGCGCGTTTTGGTTGGCGCGTTCTGCGAAGTACTCGCGCAGTTGTCGTACCTGGGCAACACACAGTGCAGATATGTCGACTATTCCAAGTCCCCCTTCTTTGCGTGGCAGTGAAACTCTCTCCAGTGCCGATTGAGGATGGTGCATTCCGGCCTCTTTGAATGCTTTCCTCATCCTCCTCTCAAGGTCCTCTAGGTCAGTTTTGCTCCATTTGACTACACCAAAACTGAAGGTCAGCAGGGGAACCGCGAATGTGTTGATCGCGCGTACCTTGTTCCCCGCGTTGAGGAAAGTCCTCAGGACACAGTTCACTCGACTCAAGAACTTGTCTCGCAGCTCCGTCTTGATGTCGGAGTGGCGAATCCCGGTGAGCTGTCGGAATCCAAGATATTTATAGGATTCGCCACGAACCATGTCTCTTATAAACTCGCCGTCATAGACCTCGTAGCCTCCGGATTCGGTAAGTTGTCCTTTCAGCAGGTGGACACAGCGACACTTGTCGAGGCCGAACTCCATACAGATGTCCCTGCTTATGTCTTCGACAACCCGGATAGCTACACCTAGACGCTGACGTGAATCAGCGTAGACCTTGAGATCATCCATGTAGAAGGTATGGGTCACTTCTTCGTGGGCGCCGTCGCCATACCTTATTTTATAGCCATGACCGTTTCTATTGAGCGTCCTACTGAGGGGGTTCAGTGCCAGACAAAACCAAAGCGGGCTGAAAGAGTCGCCTTGGAATATCCCCCTCTTTATCTGCAGCGTTCTAGACTGCAACACATTTTCCCCATCACTGAGGTGCAGAGACGTGCTCCACTGCCTCATCGCATGCTGCAGGAACCTAACGACGACGGGATCAATCTTGTATAGCTCCAATACCCGGACGAGAAACGAGTGAGGTATGGAGTCATAAGCCTTCCTGTAATCGATGTAGGCCATACTTAGGTTCCGCTGGTTATATACCGCCTGGCCGACTATGGCTGCGTCGATGATGGCCTGGTCTTTGCAGCCATGCGTATTTTTCCTGCATCCTTTCTGCTCTTCTGCGATGATGTGATGCTGTTCGCAGTGAGCAGAAACTTTGGCGGTAATTATGCTGCTCAGTATTTTGTACAGACTCGATAGGCACGTTATCGGTCTGTACTTTGATGGGTTCAATGTGTTGCTGTCTTCCGGGAGGAGGAAGGTGACGCCACGGGTGGCGAATTCAGGAAGGTTGTGTGGGTCACGTAGCACCTTGTTGAAGCACTCAGCTATCTTTGGATGTGCGACGGTCAGCTTCTTGTGCCAAAAGTTCTGGACACCATCGGGGCCCGGTGATGCCCAGTTCCTCAGGTACCGCGAGGCTTCGCGGACATCGTTCTCTCCGACGATGATAGCTGGCATCTCTCCAATTTCACCACAACTCTCCTCCTCCCGTCTTAACCACATTTGCCCGTCGCGATGTTCTACTGGGGTCTCCCAGATACCAGCCCAGAAGTTCGTCACATCGCTAATATCTGGCAAACCTTCGCGGTAGTCGGGCTTCTCGTCGCTAATGTGGTCGTAGAACGCTTTCTCGTTATCTCTGAACATCCGATTTTGTTCCTGGCGCTTTGCAGAGTCAGAGTAACGTTTCAGCCGTTTTGTAAGGACGCTCAATTGCTGTACCAGTGTGTCGAGTTTTTCCGTCAGCTGGTGAGCTCACAGCTGGCGAAGTTCAGTAGGCCGCACGATCACAGCAACTTGGCGACATAATTTCGCCGATCTGCTGCCTCTTTTGTACGCCATCAGTCTTCCAATTGCGGCGCGCTTGTTTAGGATCCGTTGCTCCAATCTCCTTCGCCATGGAGGCTCACGCCTTTCACGGAGATGTTGGAGCAGTCTGCCTCTTGGCCTAATACGGTATCCTAAACTTTTGGCGGTCGCCACAGCAGCACAGTAAACTTTCAGTTGCAGCTCCTCCATGTTCTCAGCATCAACCAAGTACAGCGGAAGAACGTGCTCGTTCATGAGCTTTACTGCACTTGTCAGCCTGCGGGAATGCTGCAACTTCGGGATCCTGGGGCGCGACAATGGGTCTGTGTCGCGGAACTGTGAGATCGCCTCGTCGTAGTGGAAGACCAGATCGCGTAGTAGTTGTTGATCTGGCTGTGGGTCTTCCGGCTCAGGGGGTTGTTGTACTGTGGCCTCCACTGGTGCTGATTCGCGTGCCCCACTCGCGAATGAATTGCTCAGCCGTACTGAACTTCGTCTCGACACATCGCTTGCTCTGTTGTTCCTGGAGCTTATTTCTCTCTGCACCTGCTGCTTGATCTCGTCGATTTGCGTTTGGGAGAGCATGTTGTTGCGTACTATCGCTCTACGCCTCGCGTTCATCGCGTTCTGATCAAGCCTCCCGACGAACTCTGGATACGCTTCCTCGAACATTGTTAGTATTCGAGGGCGACCGCTCATGTCCGTCTCCAAAGCAGTGCAGATGTAATAGGCACGGATCACGAATTCGTTCATTTCGTGTGTCCACATGATCCGGCGCCTAGTGGTACCCACAAGTGTGGACGACTGTCGTCTGGCAGTCGCAACACGTCTCGTAGGCGCAGCGTTTCTTGGGTGATGTCGATGGCTGCTGTTTCCGTGTGGCGGTAGCTCTTCGGGTTGAACCCGGCTGGTGGCCCGCTCTTGCACATCGCCCTCCAGCCGCTGGCCGCTCGCTCTTACGCCCGTTCCAGGACCAGCTCCAGTTCGGGGACCCTCCTCGGGCGATCGCATTCTGAGTATTCTTCGTGAACGTAGCTCCATTTTCTGGGTGTATCTCCTTTGCCCGGGAGACAGCGGGTTGGCAAGGCCTCCATGACCCGGGAGGCCTTCCCCGGGAGAGATATAGCGCTCTGACTCGCTCGCACCCCCTCACTTAGCCACTTTCGACACCCGTTCTCGGAGCCAAGACCAGGTGTGTGTTTCCAGTTCACGCCCGATCTAAAAATGTCGTCATATGATCTTCGTGGAGGCGTGAGATAGGAACATTTGAGACCAACAGGCAGGCTCCTACCCTATGTTGATCTCCATTTGAGAACTTGAGAATTTGAGAATTTTCGATTTTTTTTATTATTTTTTTCTAAAATTTTTTTTTTGTGCAATAGAAATGATGTCAGATGAGAATACATGCTTTTGTTTTGAGAAAAACCACAAACAGTTTTAAAATTGATCAATCGATACTCTTCTCTCAGTGCCAAAATATTTAAAAAAACATAACGAAAAGGAATATGTTTCATATATCTTTTGGTTCCATTCATATTTTTCCTCGAGCATATGGGTTCATCACTCGAGGTTCATGTCAAGAAAAGTTTTAAATCTATATATATATATATGTATTTCCAATAAAGTAGTTGTTTTGAATTACTCATTTTCGTTCAATATGTGAAGATCCTTTTCGTGCCGTGTTAATATATTGAAAACAGTCATCTAGCATCCCTGGATATGAGTTCAATGTTTACATTTGGTTGTGTTGTTTGGAAGAGGCCTATTTGAAAATCTGTAAAATCTAGCAATTACTGAACTGAATTTGATGGTTGCAGTTGAAAACATACATTGCTTATGCAATACTAGTTTAGCCGTGAAACAATTTTTGAAGATAAAGACGGAGCAGAAGAATACCGATACTTTCAATCAACAAGGTGAACAAACACATCAAACAAACTAGACGATTCGACTGATTCGTCGACGAGCGCGGTCAAACGGTCGTCGAGCTCGTCTGGCTCGTCTACTCGTCTGTTTTTAGTCGAGCTCGGCTTCTGGAATATGAAAACAAACGAGACGAGCGCTCGTCTGCTCGTCTCGTTTTCTGGAATAGGGCCCATAATATCGATTGACAGAACAAAAAAACTTAAAATCAGCCCAACTGGTACCGTGATTTAAATTCAAGCAACTTAAGCTACCGACATCTATTCTCACTAATGCAAAAAAAAAAAAACAAAAACGTCCCGGGAAGGTAGAAGAGACATCAGGTGTAAAATGTTTTCTAAGAACATCCACCGAAACGCCTGGGTGAAATATGTTTTCGAGCATACAACAAAAGGGCTACTCCTCCTCTGTTCGTCGTTCTTCTCATACAAGCTAGTAGAGAACTTGGAGACGTGGAAACTTACGGGGAAAACTCAATGACTTGCAGACTCTAATTCTTATTGTGAATATCGAGGGAGGAGAGCTTGTTGTTAAGATGCTATAACGCGAGCGTTTGCGTGCGTGCGGGGGTGGAAACGGAACAAGCATATTCAATTTTGGAACAATAGACGGTCTAATTACCAACGGTGGAGGGAAAAAAATGTTCGATTCTATTATGATAAGATTTATTGGCATGGTAATTACACGGTTCACCGGTGTAATCAGCTCAAAGATTCCCGCGAGTTCAATAGGACACGAACATATTTTCTTTTCACTCTGTATTCGACGCGGCGAAACACCACCAACAAAACGATCCTTAACGAGCGGCTCATAAATGATGGAGTGCGACATGTTGTTCTCTTTTCATTCACCGCGTAATATGTGCCGTTTTTCATAGACTAGCATCCGAGAGCGAGCCGGGGGGACACGCAAAACTGTTAAGAGGGACAGTAAATGTGTGTACGAGTGGCTGCAGAGGGATAACAAATGTACTCCCGCAAACACGCTGTTGGTTATTTAGTCGCGTGGTTTTGGCCACCCTCCCACGCGCTCCCACGTGCGCTATGGCAATGCAACAGCTTCGGCGTCTATGTGGCATTCCATCAAAAACACACTGAGCCCCACCAGATCCCCCTCTCTTGGTAGCATATTGTCAGCCTCCCACGCGCAACCGGTGAACTGGAAAGCAATGGTGGCAGTGGCGGTGGCGGCGGCAATCGCGATACATAGGAAACATTTCGACATCACACTGACTCCGACACCTGAAACGTTTGGAACCATGAAGGCGGGTCGCAAAATTATGATGAAGTGCGATATAAAAAATATGTTACTGTAGCTTCGTGGAGCATCATGAATTTCGAACAGGAGAAACAGAATATCGTAAACACAGGTTGAACTGTAGATTGGTGGTATTTGGGTGTATTTTGAGAGTTTTTTGTGCAAAGATTTGTTTGTTCGTGAACTTTTGTGCAATGCAATTGTTTAGGGATGTGTCGAAAAACATACAAATAACCGATAAAGTTTTTTGAAAATCGGAGACTAACTCTAAGGTTGTTCCTGTCCCAATCAGTGACGCTGCTGCACAACTCGTTCCGCGTTTACGACTGCACGCGAATAGGTACACTCCCCGGCGGAGTGTTCCCCCGAGGCACCAATTTTGCCATCAAACCCAGGCGAATGTCTCGATATTTCGCGCTGTGTGAAGGAAGTGATAAATGAAAAATTACGTCTTGCTATCTTCCAGTTTATGGATTTTCTTCTGCCCCACCAACAAACGGCGGCGGTGGCCATTTCAAGTTCTCGCTGGGAGTGCCAAAAACACTCACGGAAAACGACCCAACGAAAATGCACCAACGACTTCGGAGCCAACATATTTGGTTATGACGTTTTTCACTGAGAACGCAGATATTGCTCCGGTATAGCAGCGAAAACAGCCCAAGGGGTGGAGTACATCGATGTAAGATACAGAACGGGGTGGACCACATCATGAGCACCAGGGAAAAAAGATTGGTCACCGAAAGCCGATAACATCGCGCCGAAAGTATGGTGTCCTTCGCTGTTTCCAACTTTTGGCACATTGTCAAAAAATAGCTTCTGATACGGCTGCTGCCGCTGCTACTGCTTTCGGTACATCTTTTTGGCGTAGGCTCATTTATCATTTGGGTCGTCGTCGTCTGTGCCGAAAACTGCTGCACTAATATCTCTTCCTGGGGCCCAGCAGCAAACCGACACCGAAGTGCCGGATGGACATGGTCCAGTTTCTGGGGCTGATGGCGGAGACGAGCCGAAATATGGAAGGGATGAGGTCCTTCTCTGCTGGACCGAGAAATGCAGATAAAGAATTATTGATTTTCCTTCACAATCCATTAAAGATTGTGGCGCTCGGTTGGAAATATTCGACCAGTTACATTCCCGGAAATGAACTGACATGACGATATATATATATATATTCATTTTAAGGCAAACAAGTTCCATTTATTTTTCGAACTGTAAATCGTCGTCAGATGAATTGTTGTGGAAAATGACTTTGTTCAGAGCAATTGTGCATCTACACATTTTATAGTTTCGATACAGACAGGTACAGAATCCAGATGCTGTTCTCTCGATATTCGGACAATTGTATAACATTAAACTCTTTTTGAGCTTGAGCTTGGGTGGACTGTACACTTCGTAGTTGCTCTCCGTGATTGACCTGAATCAGCGAAATTGCACAAAGAACACACTGAATGACGCTTGGGAGAAGCAACAACGCCGGCCACGTCCTTACAGTCACCAGGGGAAGGGAAGGAATGTTAGTATTGATATTCGCCGCCCGAAGGCCAGAAGAGTCGCCTCTATAGCGTGGTTCCCTAGCGTTTATCAAGGAAGGGATAGCGGTTAGTAGGGGAGGGTAAGAATCAGGATTCACTGTGGTGAGTGATATGTTTCATCGTGCTTAGTGCATAAGTATCATTCCTGATCTGATAAGGTCACTTAGGTCACTCTCGAACTATATTTTTTTTATCACTCTCGTGTTACGTTTCAAAATTTTTGGCAACCTAAGAAGGTCACCGAGGAACTCTTTCAATATTGCTCGAATAAATGAGATATTTTTCAACCTGAGAAGGTAGTAGATGGAACTTGTAAAAGAGACTTATCCATTTTATTATCCAAATAAATAATTGAAGAGTTGAAGCATTGAGTTGAAAGAAGGATTTAGGAAAATAATAAATGAGATAATTAAAAAATAAACAATTAAAATAATTAAATAATGTGTGTATGAACAAAAACTCATATGACACCACTGCACTATACGTCGGCATGTCTCTCCTTGAGATTACACTTAATAGAAGATTCGTAACGTTCGATCATCGAGCACCAACACTATGAAACTCCAGCTCAATTCTCGCACACAACTCAAACGATTGCACAGGATTCATTCTCCATATCGTACACAACCATCGAAAAGAAACAACACATGTCACAACATATACGCGAGTATATAATCGGTCTAATAAAAAAACAATGAAAAAAACAAAACGCACTCGATTCGAAGTAGGGAACACTTTTCCGTGTGCTTAAGACACTTTATCACAAGAAACATAGTTGAAAAATTCAGCGCAAACTATCAGTGATACCATCAATGCGGTGAATATACCAACACACATGCATATTGCCCTAGTATGAGGGGCAAAATAACACGATTAGACTTGAACTGTCCTGGCAAAGTCAAGAAGAATTCACATCAGCACATCACCGATGCGCAAACTATTGAACCCTCGGGAATTAATAACAAAAAAAATCATAACACTCCATTTCACTATACAGCCAGCATAAATATTCCACTGATCAACGATCTGCATCACGGCACATAAACGATTCGATATCTATGGTGGGTAACACAACACGCCACGAAACTAAGCAATGAATGCGACCTTACGAACACATAGCACAAGCAATATTTTTCCTCTGAACGAATCAATTTTTTATGAACTTTTCCGATTATTGTCCAGGTAATTTCTAGAAGTATCACAGGATTTAAATACAACGAGGAATACAGCACATTCTAACACAAGATGAATACACTTTTTCAACCGAATCGCAAAAAAAACTGACACTTGGAAAAAATACAAAGCGCTAACGGGTACGTTTGGTGCCGTATACATCCCCACGTTCAAACATGTCTCAATTGTATAACATTAAACTCTTCTTTGCAAAAAAAAAAGTTTCTAGTCTTATTCTTCAAAGAACGGTAGTCGAAAGGAACGATCTCTAAATTTTATAGCAGGATATCCCATTCAAGGGTTAGTTTTAACCATTTGAGCAACATGCAATCGAGCGTTGTCGTCTAACAATTCACCTCATCCTGTTTTTCCTCATGTTGAGGTCGTTTTTCGTTCAATGCTCGTCTGATTCGCATAAGTCGTGTCCGATTTCGAGCTCCAATGATGGTTTCATATGATTCCAACAGTTCATAATACTCAACGCCGAGTTGATCACACAGCTTGTACTTCAAATCATGAAGATGATGGTAGATGGTATCCACGCGAATTTTGTCGCTTTGGATCATCCAAATGGATCCAAATTTATTTCCCAAATGTTTTAGAATAACATCATGATAAGGGTTGTCGGTCCATTCAATGTTTGCGCTATCGAAATGGATCTTTGTTTGAAAGTGGAAATGGATTTTCAGGTGAAATAACGCACTCATATATCTTCTATCTATCTATCTATATAAATAAAAATGTAAGGCCAAATGTGTTGCTAATCGAAGAATCCGAAGACGGAAAGGTCCCTTTCGAGTCGTCTTCATTTTGTTGTATTTGTTGTATTCTGCCCACAGAACAATGTTATGATGAGAAAAAGTTTAGAAATTTGTTCTAAAAAATTCATATCAAAACAATAATTTTGGGCGGGACGAAGTTCACCGGGTCAAAAAGTGATAAAGGATAGGATATAGCGGGAGGAAAAAATTCGCACTAGGGTATTAGTAATGAATCTCTGCTGAGGCAAATATTCAGTCTTTTTCCAAGCAGTTAACATTGTTTGTTTTCCGTCATCATAAAGGCTTCGTTGGTGCCTATGACATTGCATCAATGCATTGAACTGACGCTATGGCGAAGCAGGCGTTAAGGTTGTGCGTCAAAAAAATATTTGGCGAATACCAAGCATCTTGAATGTCGTGCTGGATGGTTATAAGGTTATTTAACACTCCTGCACTCGCGTGCAAAATCATAACACGTATACTCGCGCACGGTGTCACAGACCGAAAATTTAACTTCTCTGTAATGTTGCCATTGTGTATTTTTCAGGCATTTTATTGGCATTTATTTGAAGAAGAGGGTATGATTGAATGAAAAAGGGTTCGCAAAACTGCTTTCAACTAGGATTGCATTTGCGCTAATCTTGATCGTAATGAAGCAATGCTACTCTTTTCGAGGTTGTTGAGATTAACAGAAAGAGTTTATTTCGTTCATTTAGTCACCAAGGAAGTAAATGTCGTTCAGAAATTTTGTATGGGATTTGGTTTCGCTTGCCAGTAGCAAGACTTTCTCGACTAAGGATGACAGCTGCGTTTATCTTGAGCATGAGAAATTAATGCAACTTTTTTCGAGGCCAGTAACATTAACAGAAGCGTTTCTTCAGCGCAAAATGATTAGAAATGTTCATATTTCTAGTAGCTTCAAGCCACCAATGTATGGCTCTGTATGCATGCTCTGGCGAACGCTTGTTTGGTGCTTGGTTTACGTTGTAAGAATCACATTTGATACTTGCAAGTATTGCCATTGGTGTTGGTTTCATGCCGTGCCAAAAATATATGGATGTAGTTATGAGATGTGGAATAATGGCGCTGGTGCAACGAGTCTATAATCGACTATAGCCGAGTACATGTCAATTGCGAAAAAGCGTTCGAGTTAGTTCGAATAGCGTTCGAGGTAAATTTTCAATACATTGACATGGAACCAGTTGCGACATAGGATCAGCTAGTGTATTGTTCTGCGAGGGCAAGAATGAATCATCAATCATTTATCGTTAACTGATTCTACAATAAAAAAAACATTTCAAGGCGATCTAACTATTCTACTAAACGATTATTTCTAAAATTTCACAACATTAAAAAATAATCTCCGAGGTTATAAACAAGCGACTTATATAAAATAACAGCGTAGTCCTACGTCAACAATGAGGTCGCATCTTGAACACAACCGCTTATATTTCTTTGTCAAAATTCGACTATTCGATTTCGATTTCGAGATAACAGTAAATCGATTTCGAGATCACAGTAAATCACTAATATCTTAAAATCCGATTAAAATCGGATGAAAGATTTTAATCCGATTTTAAGATATTCGGCATCATTTTTTTAAACCCCCGATTCCATGAAAAAACCCAGATTGGTTCATGAAATTAGGAAAATCGAAAAAAAACTCGATGTCAAATGAATTAACATCTTAAAATGCCGCCAACCTAAAAAGGTCACTCAGGATGAGGGAAAAACAAATTTTACGCCATCCGACTCGTTTCGAATCACTTTTGCTGGTACCGCCCTCCCTAACTACGTTATGGTGGACAAATTGAGGCTACCGGTGCGACTATTCGTGCCAAAGCCTTGCAACAAATGCAAGTCAGTTGGTCATACAGCAGTTTATTGCGCCAACATAAAGCACTTTCGCGAATATTTTGAAGGACGCTTCTCCACTGGCCCAACAACAACAACAACCATTACCAACAAACAATCTCTTCGCTTTGCTGCCAGTTGACGAAATTGAAGCGGACATAGCTAACGAGGGCACACCGTTTATTTTCAATCCCCGGCGCAAAAATGCGACCACTCCCAAAGTTCAAAGACTGGTCTCTATGGTGATATCCGCGTTAGCTTGTCTAAAATATCAAGTGCAGCGGTCAAGTAAAATCAGGTTCCTCGTGGCTTCCGTGGAAATAAAGGGTGTGTCACATCAAATTGCATCACGGAAAAAACGCTGTAGAAATTCGCCCAGTAGACCGATCCTTTTGAAAATTTTAGACAGTAAAATAAAAACTATTAAACAACTTTTGGCATTTTCTTTTTATTCATACTTCGAGCCCAAGCCCGTATGCTCGCACTTTCCTCTTTACTCCGTCCATAAGGTTCTGTACAACGTCAGGTTGTAGTTTTTTTTTAACAGAAATCCATTTTCTCCGTCCGCCTCCGATTTGTCAATTTTTGGGTTCTTCCGGAGGGCCTGCTTCATAATCGCCCAATATTTCTCTATTGGGCGAAGCTCCGGCGCGTTGGGCGGCTTCATTTCCTTTGGCACGAAGGTGACCCCGTTGGCTTCGTACCACTCCAACACGTCCTTTGAATAGTGGCACGAAGCGAGATCCGGCCAGAAGATGGTCGGGCCCTCGTGCTGCTTCAATAGTGGTAGTAAGCGCTTCTGTAGGCACTCCTTAAGGTAAACCTGCCCGTTTACCGTGCCGGTCATCACGAAGGGGGCGCTCCGCTTTCCGCAAGAGCAGATCGCTTGCCACACCATGTACTTTTTGGCAAACTTGGATAGTTTCTGCTTGCGAATCTCCTCCGGAACGCTGAATTTGTCCTCTGCGGAGAAGAACAACAGGCCCGGCAGCTGACGAAAGTCCGTTTTGACGTAGGTTTCGTCGTCCATTACCAGGCAATGCGGCTTCGTCAGCATTTCGGTGTACAGCTTTCGGGCTCGCGTCTTCCCCACCATGTTTTGCCTTTCGTCCCGGTTAGGAGCCTTCTGAACCTTGTATGTACGTAGGCCCTCCCGCTGCTAGGTCCGCTGGACGAATGAACTTGACAAATTCAGCTTATTGGCGACATCCCGGACCGAACTTCTCGGATCACGTCTAAACTGCTCAACTACGCGCTTGTGATCTTTTTCACTGACGGAGCATCCATTTTTGCCGTTCTTCACCTTCCGGTCGATGGTTAGGTTCTCGAAGTATCGTTTTAGTACTCTGCTGACCGTGGATTGGACGATTCCCAGCATCTTACCGATGTCCCGATGTGACAACTCCGGATTCTCGAGATGAGTGCACAGGATTAATTCACGACGCTCTTTTTCGTTCGACGACATTTTTCCAAATTTACGAAAAATTGACAGTGAAGCATGGCCAACGTGATCTATACACTCTTATCTGATTATAAGCGAAAGCTGAAGATATAATTCCTAAAAATTAAATTTCTACAGCGTTTTTTCCGTGATGCAATTTGATGTGACACACCCTTTAGTTCACCTTCGTACGACCCAGAACTTGAGGGGACCTCAGAAACCCCAACTGTTCTTGTTTCGTCCTCAATTTCAATTTCCCAATCGGGATTTATAAAATTGTCTGACATTGTGAATCAAATCTTCACGTGTTTTAATGTTTCCGACTCCATCAGAACCATTGTCACCACAATGCTTCCAATAATAAACTTTTACAACAATTGATGCAAACATGACCCCTTCTTGAAATGATTGTCTCTCTCGATGGCTATTTTAAATAGAGAGGTCGGAGATATCACTGTTTACAGTGGAATTATCTTATCCCTAAGATGGATACGTTCAAATTTCTAAAAGTATTAAAATTTTATGAATTTCCAAAAATTCTTATCTCCATATTGGTGAGTTAGAATTCTTTTTTCAATAAAAATATACAATAAAATATCGAAGAGGGGGAGTTTTGAGATATTCAATTCAAGAAGTTTTAAATATTAAATTCAATTCTTAAGTAAGATTTTTTGACAGTATATTTAAAATGTTATTTTTTCTAAATAATTCGTTGATTTTACAACATTTTTGCCGACATCATATTTTAATCAGACAAAATGGTAGATTTAAAAAAAACACATTAGTTTGTATTTGTTATAATAAATATTTTATCAAAGAATTGGTATTAATCTAGGTCATGCGTAGATAATCAAACATATTATTCAAATATATTTTGCTTGAAAAAAAATCTTGCAGTTTTTTTTCCCATGCATTTTCTGTCAAATGTTTCCCCCATCAAAAGAAAAAACGTTTTCGCGAGTATAGGAGTATCTTTTTTGGACAAATGCCTTTTTTCATATTCTAGAATATTGTTGAATGAAATGTATAAATTAATGTTAGTGGCGTGGAATATATATATATATATATATATATATATATATATATATATATATATAGAAGATAGATAGATAGATACAAGAAAAGATATGTGAAAATGGTCTTATGCCTTTCAGAAACCATCAGGATATAAAACAATTGGAGAAAACATCTGTGTATATTGGAACTGATAATGAGATGGATTATGAAATTGTATTTTGATATAAAAATTAATTTTTTACATTTTTTTTATTGAAACTCAGTTGACAGCTCTAGTAACATTTGAGGATGTATTGGAGATTGCAAAATATAAAATAAGTTTTTTATGCTTCAAAAGTCTTATGCCAAAAGCGGTCAAAGTTGCATGAAATCATGCAGTTTTTAATATATTATTATGTTTTTAATATAGACATGGTTTTTGGTGCTACAATACATTTAACTGTAGTTATAATTTAAAAAGGAAGTTATAGGCACAGTAAAATCCTGCCAATTATCACGTTTTCCATGATTTTTCATGATGGTGCGTTTTACCGACACGGTGCGTCTTACCCAGAGTTCCCCAACATGAGGCTGTCAACTTGATATTTTGTGACATTCGAAGGACTTACCTCGGAGAAAAACTGAGTTCAACGTCCTAAACAATGGCAGGTTATTTCTGTTGAGTACAAAAATTCATCTCTTTTCCAACACGCTGATCGAACGGTAAACATCTTTCCCTTGAAAATAAATATAAATTGAAGTAATAGTATTGAGAATCCTGTCGTTCCTATTCTGCTGATATCAAAAGTGACATCATATAAGTCCATAACCACATGAGCTTTGGTCCGTACCATCATTCCGCGTGCCTAAGCAAGAATGAAGCTCGAGAGTCCTTCGAACATCGCCACGTCTTCCTCGTTCCCGTCCATTCACACCGGGATTCGGCGATGCAGTGGCAGAAGAAAGGAGTTATAAACATTGTTTTTACGAGGACTTTTATGGGCGCCATATATTTCACCGTTTTACAACACGGCCGCGCGCTCGCGGGTGAGAATGACGGGAAGCATTTACCCGCCCGGTAACTGATACGTTTATGTCTTGCGGAAATAATAATAACAATCGGTATTATTTGGAGCCGCCGTGTGTTCTGGTTCGGATTTCACCCGATCCCCCCAAAGCAAGCGGTATCGAACCCCCAAGAAGTAGAAGCAAAAAAAAGCATCTCGAATGCTGTGCCTAGAGGTGAGATTGCTCCGGTTTCGGGTCGATTTGTTATCTCCACTTTTATTCTTCTGGGTTTAAGATTTCCTCGCCAGAAGCTAACAATATGTTCGAGCTGTCGTCCAAGAATTTCTTTCTGTTTCTGTTGGTGCTGAACGGAGAAAGCTGCCAGCGATGTATACATATAATGGTTGGTTTTGTTTACCGTGGCCTAGAAATGGATTCCGAAAATAATTATACTATTCGATATGGGTGTTCCTTACGGAAGCCTGAAACCACACAATTTATGATTTTTCCTGAATTCTCATTATAACGGATTGTTCGGATGTTCTGAACTTGTCCATTCTTCCAACCATGTAGAGGATCCAAACTTTTCAGCGAAGAATTCTCATTAAAAGTTTATTTTGCAACCGTCAACATCATCATTCTGGTGGGGAAAATGTTTGCATTTTCGTTTGTTTCGCACATACACAAACACCCGAAGAGTACGAAACAATGACACATGATAGTGAAGCGCATTGCTTCACAAAAACCACAGAGGAATCCATGACTTGCCATCCCATTGACTTCCGGAACCTGCGACATTTCGGTGAAAATTTTGCCTCTTCAGCATCCACTTCCCAGGATGACTCGACGATTATGGTCGTGTCGGAACACTATTCCTTGGGAAAGTTATTTACCGGTAATCACCGCTCGGAATTCCGACATCTTGCAACGATGCTGTTCTTCGCTGTGAAACGAATGGAAGTCAATCAATCTCGTGCTCGGTTGATTGAGTGCGTCCGATATATCGAGGGGCAATAAGGCGGTGAGTGGGCGATTCAATCGAATTGGGCGAATCGGAGAAAATGCTTCCTACTCAAATCAAATTCGCACACGATTCTGATGGATGGAAATCAAGGAGAGAAATTGCAACAAGCTGATGCGAGCACATTTGTTTCATTTGCCTGACTTTGCCCGGTCGTTCTGATATGTTGAATGAGATAGAATTGCATGTTGCGAAGCGTGAGAAATGGTTGTACGTTTTCGGTTGATCGATTCTTGCTTTATTTCTCGGTTGTGCCACTCCACTAATGGTGATAGCGGTGACATGATACATGACACTTCGATGGTTGGTCGTGGTCAGGGAGGTTAATCAAGGAGAAATGGTCTCGATGGGTATTGTAAGCGGTTGATCCAATTTGCCGTTTCGAATATGCATGAGCTTTCACACTAAAATTTTACTATACTTTTTCGAAACCCGAAATAAAACTCGATTTATTGACGTGGGGCTACGTCTAACCGGAATATATGGAGGGTAAAATGAAAATCTAAACACAGAACATGCAGGAAAAAATGAAAGATTTCGAATGTTTATAACTCGAACATTTCTTACTAGATCGGAAAGATGTTTGCATCAATTGATAGAGAATATTTCTACGCATCTATCGCAATTCATAAAATGTTATTCTTCATTAGATAAACAATTGAATAACTGTAAAATGTAGAGCGTTATCTAAACGCCCTAACTGCCTCGTTTTGATTCACCCAATTTACAGCTTCCCCAACACAGCCATCTAAACCGAGCAGCCTTGGGGAAATCAGCATTGTACATATATGAAAGTATGGGAATTTTGTTTTCACCGAAATGTGTACCCTAACACAGACTTGAAGTCTGTGAACCAAGAAGCATTGAAAAAATCGGCATTGCAAACACGTGAAAGTAGGGGCAGATTTTGCTCACACCTAAATGTGTTCCCCAACAGAGATTTCTAAATCATGGTGCCTGAAGGAAATCGGCATTGCAAATTCATGCAAGTCGGGGGTATTTTTGTTTCTACTGAAATGTGTTTCCCTAACACAGACTTCAAAACCAGGGTGTCTGGGGAAATCAGATTTGCAAATAAATGCAAACTGCGAGTAATTTTGTACTCGCTTGCCTTTGTGCAGACAAGAATATGTTTCTTTAACACGGTCTTCAAATCTTAGGAATCTGGGAAAATCATGCATACAATAGAGGTGAACCAACTTTCAAGTTTCAAGCAAATTCACGTTTCGAGAAGTACGTACACTTGAGAGATGCAAACTTCAATGGGAAATGTAAAATAAAATAATCGTTTGATTATGCTTCCGTTCACATATTTTGTCCTAAGTATCATACCAAACGTAAAAGGACTGTCATTAAATTTCCTCGTTACGAAGAGCATAATCTGTCCAGTGCATGAATTGACCTTACATGGCATTTGTTCAATCTTTTCACTCACAAAGCAAATATATTGAATACAATTGAATTCGGAAATTGTTGCGCTCAATCAAGAATTTAATCAATGCAAACAAATAATTGCTAAGCTAAGGTAGTTCCTCATCAACCTTGAGGTTATATCATAGATACAACCCACTCATTTTTTTTTTAATTGGGATGAAAATAAAATGTTAAAGTATCAGAAAAGAGATTGTCTATTGCACTTTCGGGATGAAATATCCAAAAGGCGTCGTTCACAACTTACATAACGCGACAAGGGGGTGGGAGGGGTTGAGGTTGCGAGGACATAGGAGGAAAGGGGGTAGCCGTTACCTAACAAAATTTAATTTTTATTCCTAAATAAATTCACGCGCTCCTATACGGTTTTGTTTCATATTCCGAACACTTTAGCTTTGATGGCCATTAAACAGTGTCTCATTACTCAAAATCGTACTCTTTCGCGAAAATTTATTTTATATTAAATTTTATATAGAATATTAAATTGATTCTTGGATACAATAGAACCTTCTTTTTCATTTGACTACAATGCAATTGATTTACAAATACATATTCATGGTGAAAAACTAACAATATGCTTAATCACTTTTGTCTCAAATTCTGAACACCATTTTTGTCACTGACTCATATTCCGAACACTTTTGTCTCAAGTTCCGAACAGCAAAAATGCCTATTTTTTTAAACCATATCTTTTGAACTACTGGACCGATTCATATGATCGATATATCAATTCAAAGTCAATGAGGTAGTCTTTTTTTGGAAAAATGTTATACTCGCAAAAAAATGGATTTTGCTTTCGTAATTATTGATTGTATTTGTTTTTCATAGTTTACATGGTTTCTGGACCAAGGCGCTATATCGGTATCAATACCTATAAACGAAGTCTATAACCAAATTAATGTCAAGGTTTTGATTATTAAATTATTTATAACATTAAAGTTCAGTAAATTCACATTGAAAATGATGTGTTCGCAATTTGAATCAGGCGTAGAAACTTGATTCATATTACGAACACTAATTTTAATGAAGATTTCTGCATAAAATATCGTTTTTTCATCCATTTATTGTAGATTCGTACAAATTCTAGCGCTTAACATGAAAATAACAAACAAAATAGTTGAAAAAACCACAAAAACTGAAAAATAAACGATGCTTGTTTTCCACAGAATTTGCAAACGTAAAATTTAATCATTGGTTTTGACTGTCACTTTTTTTTTGCAAATGCTCAATATTATATGTCATAGGCTGTATCGATACCTGTAAATGATGTTAAAATGAAGGCTTTCAATGAAAAATTTCAGGGTTTTATTATTCAATCATTTATAACATTAAAGTTCAGTAAATTTACATTTTGAAAATGAAGTGTTCGGAATTTGAATCATGCGTAGAAATTTGATTCATATTCCGAACACTACTTCAATATTATTTTTAACGAAGATTTTTGCATACAATATCATTTCTTTCACCCAGTTATCGTAGGTTCTTACATTTTCTAGCACTTAACATGAAAATAGCAATCAAAATATTTGAAACAACAACAAAAATTGAAAAATGAACGATGATTTTATTTACGGAATTTGCTAACCTCAACCTTTTTATCACTGGTTGTGACTGTCACTTTTTTGCAAATGTCTAATCTTATGAATTATAGGCTGTATTGATACCTGTAAATGATTTCAAAATAAAGCCTATATCTCAAAGAATGTATGTGTTTTCATTATTGAATTATTCATAACATAAAAGTTTAGTAAATTTATATTTAAAAATGAAGTGTTCGGAATATGAGACAAAACGGTATGCTTGAGCAACTAGCTTCGATTCTGGGACCGAATGAGGTTGGGTTTCTGAACCAAGATGATAAAGCACGTGTTGTGATGGGCTTAACAGCAGCCAGTAAGCAGGCACCGATTAATACACCTCGAATATCACGTTAATCAACCGGATCATGTTTTTGTCATGGCTGCCAAACATAAGCTTATTCCGTCTGTCTACCCAGGATGCAAGATAAAGCGAGGGCACTTTGGTCATGCTGAAGCAGTTGGATATAGAGGTCCAAAGTATGTAGCAGTTCGTTCAGGAAGGCACTGTTCTTCGAACGTATTTTCTCATGAGCTCGATTTTAAAAGGGTGTGCGAGCTGCCTGAATTCGAGCATCAAGGAATAATCAAGCCAGTTCATAATTCATATTTAAGGTGGTTGAAGGACCAGTCGAGAACCTTCGTTATAAAAGGATCATAGGTATTTTCGATTTATCACTTCAATCAATTGAATGCATATTCGTTGCTACAAATATTCCAGGGCGCAGTGCTTTCAATCGAGTTCTACGTCGGATGGCTCCTCTTTTCCTGTAATTAGCAGGTTCAATACTCCCTCCTGATCATGACCAGGGTTGCCAATTATAATTTTCAAAAATCGGGAAGAATGAAAATGAATATTAGAAAAAAAAATCAGGATTGCTCATATGGGGTTGTTTCTGCTATACAAATGAAACACAAATTTCATCATAACTCGAGAACTAATCAAGCGAACTAACCCACATTCGGCATGTGGACGTTGTAGGTTACAATAAAGGTTTCTATTGTGGATAGACACACCTCCCTCCTCTCTAAATGTTAGGCCAGCTATACCAATGAAACACAAATTTCAGCATAACTCGAAAAATAATCAAGCAAACGGAGCCAAATTGAGCGTGGAAGGTTTTATGGTGCAATAAATGTTTCTATGGCGGATAGACACATCTCCCCCCTCTCCAAGAACTACTCTCCAAGAACTACCATATAAATGAAACACAGATTTCAGTATAACTCTAGAATTAATCAAGCAAACGAATCCAAATTTGGCATGTGGAGGTTTTAGGGTGAAACAAATGTTTCTATGGTGAATAGACACTGCTCCCCCTCTCTAACGGGGGGCTTCCATACAAATGAAACACAAATTTCTTTATAACTCGAGAATTAAGCAAGAAAACGAACCCAAATTTGACGTGTGGACATTTTAGGGTGCAATAAGTGTTTCTATGGTGGATGGACACTCCCCCTCCTCTCTAAGGGGGGGCTGCCATACAAATGAAACACAAGCTTCTGCATTACTCGAGAATTATTCAAGCAAACGAACCCAAATTTGGCATGTGGAGGTTTTAGGGTGAAACAAATGTTTCTAACGATCGCGATGCAACTATCGAGTGTGTTGGTTCCTAAGCGGTTCAGTTTGTAACCGTCGGCGAACCTTTTTTTTGTTGAGGGATTAAAAACCAGGTGGCTTTTGCGCCACTCTCCGGAGAGAGACCACCCGTCACTTTTAGTGCCCAGCTATGGTAGGTCCTAAATTTGAGTGCGAGTCAGACGAAATGTGTAGAATCAAGCCGGGAATACTTCGAATATAAGTAATGTTCTTCTGAAAATTATGCGTTTTCTTCATCGAAAAACCCGGAAATTTTCAATTGATTTTACATACACTAGGCATTTTTGATATTCGGCTCGGATTTTCCGTTGTCGTTTTGCGAAAGGTGCTGCATAGTACAGGGTGGCGCATAAGTCATGCAACTGATTTGGAGGTTGTAGGGTGCAATAAATGTTTCTATGGTGGTTAGACTATCCACCCCCCTCTCTAAAGGGGGGGGGGCTGCCATACAAATTAAACACAAATTTCTACATTACTCGAGAATTAATCAAGCAAATGAAACCAAATTTGGCATGTGGAGGTTTTAGGGTGCAATAAATGTTTTTACGGTGGTTAGATACTCCTCCTTTTCTTAGGGGGGGCTGCCATACAATTGAAACACCAAATTCTGCATTACTCGGAAATTAATCAAGCAAATAAACTCAAATTAGGCATAAGGAGGTTTTAGAGTACAATAAATGTTTCTATGGTGGTTAGACACCCCAACCCCTTCTCTGAGGGGGCTGTCACACAAATGAAACGCAAATTTCTGCATTACTCGAGAATTAATCAAGCAAATGAAGCCAAATTTGGCATGTGGTGGTTTTAGGGTGCAATGAATGTTTTTACGGTGGTTAGACACTCCACTCCCTTCTTCAAGGGGGAACTGCCATACAAATGAGACACAAATTTCTGCATAACTCGAAAACTAATCGAGCAAATGGAGTCAAATTTGGCATGTGAAGGTTTTTGAATAGGAGAAATGTTTCTATGATGGTATGACACCCCTCTCTTCTATGAAATGGAGAGGGGGTCCCGTAAAATAATACACATATTTCAACCAAACATGACAATTGAAATGTTTCTTTAATGTGGTAAAACGCACTCCTGTAAATCCTTCTATCTATATAAATAAAAATGGATCACCGAATGTGTTGATAAGAGCAAAACTCGAGAAAGGAATTGTCCGATTTAGGGCTGTCTTTATTCTGTATCAAACATTTATTCCATGTAACGAAAAAACATGTTATTTGCAACTGGTTGAAAAATCTTGAACTAGATTTTAAACGTGAATGTGGTAACGAAAAATAAATTTTGGGTTGGAAGAGTGTGTAAATATAAATACAGGGTGGCGCATAAGTCACGTAACGCTCTCTGAAGGAAAAAAATAACGATCGCGATGCAACTATCGAGTGTGTTGGTTCCTAAGCGGTTCAGTTTGTAACCGTCGTCGAACCCTTTTTCTGTTGAGGGATTAAAAACCAGGTGGCTTTTGCGCCACTCTCCGGAGAGAGACCACCCGTCACTTTTAGTGCTATGGTATATGGGAGCTATGGTAGAGCTCCCTCAATAAAATGGTCTCGAACGGTTCAGGTCTTCGAGATTGCCACCTTCGGACTACAGAAACCTTCGGTGTCTGAATGTACCAGAATAGTCAGCACCTTTATGAAACTTTTCGAAACCCGCGGACAAACACCGAATTTTAGCTTCCGAATAGAAAAGAGATGTATTTCGGTAAAACAAAAATCTAAACCATGTGGTTCTCTAATTAAAAACTCTATTTCTACTAAGGAGAAATCCTTTCTATTTCCTCTGACGTTTTCTCCCTTTCTAGAATCTTCTATCACTCTTTAATCAGACCTCTGGTTATGCCAAGTGGCTGTAATTCGATTTTGCCCGTAGTGCCTCATTGTAGTGCAGCAGAAAAACCACCCTTAACTGGGAACTCCACATCTTTTATGGCATATTTGAATTTAAATTGAATTATTTTTTCTTTTTTTTTCTCAACATATTTTTTTCACCAAACGTTACAAGTTGTCGACTTTGTATATTTGAGAATAAAGATTTTGTATCGTGAGACATTTTTTTGTAAAGCTACTGTAATGTGCTCGCTAATGAAATATATGATAAGAAATTACCACGCAGGGCATTCCCTATCACAGAGCTTGAGCTTGAGCTTGGGTAGACTGTACAATTCGTAGTTGCTCTCCGTGATTGACCTGTGATCTGGATCTGTGATATATTCCGTAAACCATCGAGCATATTCTGCACACTGTCACTACGAAAATCTTAGTCTAAACAACCGATCCGCGACACCAGCGGCAGACAAAGCCAAACAAATCTGTTATCCCAAAAACTTTCGATGAACAGATTATTTTGAACGGAAAAAAATCGTACGTCTTTACAATAAACACAATCTGCATCGTCTTTAAAACGCACTCAAATCGTCCGCAAAAATACTAAATTGGTAGATTTAACAACAAATACAATACAATTTATTTAAAAAATATTATTATACACTTCGATGTTTATGGTGAAAATTAATTTAATGTAACTTTAAAAATTTGCCATCATAACCCTTTTGTTAATGCTCGCCAAACAAATATCCGTTTGATCATTCGAAAATCGAAGGACAATGATACACTGAGAGAAATAATTAGTAAATATAACGATTTTTTTGGTAAATACTACCAATCTATAGTCATTTTCGACCGTACTAATAAACACATATGTCAAGCAGAACCATGATTCGGAAGCCCAATATCGGCTACATTTTCTCGCCGAAAATGCACGTATCAGAATTATATCCTTACTATACCTCCGTATTGCCTTATGGGAACAATGAAAATGGTTAATACGCTCTTTTCTCACCAATTTTCAGATATGACAATATCCAAGCTTACTAATGTTATCGAGTAAAATATACTAATCTCTGGTAGGGATGCGGGTTTATTGACAATATGTACAAAAAATTTGTACATTCTACTAATTTTGCATTACCAAATGTATTTAGTAGTTTTCGACCGAGGATTTTTCTAAGGGTACGAATGAAAAAAAAAATGCCCCAACTATTAATCCATAATCAATTAAACAAAAATTGTAGACATCTCTAACTGTAGCACACCTCCGCAGTATGAGCCGAATCTGATATCTAGAAAGAGCGTGAATTTGAAGACCGAACCTGGCTCTCGTTCATAAAAACCAGGAGCCTAAAGTCAGGAACCAAACAATTGCAAACAACTAAAATAGCAAGACATCAAAATGTCCATCGTCAACATGTTTGCTCGTGCTGTTGAAATATTCGAATTCACGACACTCGGTGAAAACACGAATTTGCTTTCCACCAGTTTCAGACATATCAATCTGCGAGCAGAAATATCATAACAGCACCATAACACCATAATACGAAATACCGTTTTGAATCACACCCCGGACAGCTCCACATCTCGGACACTCCGCAACAACAACCAGAGATGCCCAATGCGCTGATGATATAACTGAAGGGTTACTCTAAAGCACGGCTTACAGAGACAAGGCTAGCTACTCCGGATCAGTAATTTTTTAGTGACGTCATCTGAGTCGTTGAAGTAAACAATGTGTTTTTATTTTTTATTTTTCGTGCTTTGTAAGTTTGTGCGTTGATAATATAGTTGATTATATTTAACACCATGAATAATTTGATAAAACATTTATCCACAAAGAATATAATTCTCGGTTTTTCGGAAAGCGAAAGAATCTCTTCTTTGGCCCGATAATGTCATTTTCATAATTTATACACCCGCTCACAGCGCATTGAACCATTTTCGATTTTTCATTTCAGAAACATTTACGCGTAAGTCGGAAAACAAAATACAACTGGCGACTGTTTACACTGACAAATCGGATGACGTCATCAAAAAAAAATGTTTACTCGCTAAAGAACTAGCCTTGTCTCTGCAGTGACTCTAAAGAATCAATTGTGATAATGTTTCATCAGGGCATCAAGCATTTCAAGGCACTACTACAGAGTGTCCGAAACATGAAGCCATCCGAAATACGAAATACGAATTGCTCCGAGAAAATATCAAAAGAAAGAGAGAAAGAAAGACAACTTAGCTCTTCATCCAGGTTGTGTCCGTGTAAACGCACACTTCTTCGATGCACTTCGACGCTCGTTCAGAGAATTGCAATACACAAATGCACTAGCACAACTTCACACGCGCGCGTGACAAGAAAGAACATGAATTTGGAAGCATACGTCTCAACGTTATGCATTTTTCGCTTATTTGAGTATAACATCTTTGAACAGTTCTATTTAATTTTCCTATCACAAAAACACATCCAAAGATTAGTACTAACTAGGAAAAATCGTTCGGACTGGTTAAGAAATATAATTTTTCCTAATAAAACACCAATGTTCTGAGAAAAAAAACTTAACGTAGCGAGTAAAAAAGACGACTGCTTTCGACGAATCTCGGTCCGAAACTCCCAGGGCATTCCCTATCACAGATCGAATTTTCCCAATTGGCCATCGACAGCACCAAAGTCATCATCCAAGAAATACCAACGCCAATGACAAAACTTAAGGTTCTTTTCAAAACCACCTAAAGCCAAGAACTTATTTTTTGGGTGAAGTTCTTCACGAAGAAATCTAATTATCATTTAAGAGTAAATGGAAATAATACAGTAGGGAAAGCGCGGGTAATACGGACAGTGGGGGTGACATGGACAGGTGGTTGATTTGTATAGTTACACTAGCTGACCCGGCAAACTTCGTCTCGCCCAACATTTGCTTTTTGTTATCAATACCTTCAAACATTCACGTTTTCTTACTCTGAGCATCTTCATGGGTCCAATCGCAGAACTGTTCATTGATTGATCTTCTATTCGACCCCGTTGAATTTACCTTTTACTATAAAATTCCTAGTATTTCTGACAAAACTCAACATTATAATATCAGATTATTTTCAGACACAATTCTCGTTCAAGATTTTTCAACAACTTGCAAATAACATGTTACTCCGTTACATAGAATAAATGTTTTATACCGAAAATATGATAGAATAAAGACAGCCCTAAATCGGGCAATTCCTTCCTCGAGTTCTGCTCTTATCAACACATTCGGCGATATTTTTTATTGGAATAGATAGAAGAAGATATAGGAGTGCGTTTCATCACATTAAAATCTATTTCCAGCTTCAAACAAAGATCGATTTCGCTACCGCAAACATCAAATGGACTAACAGCACCTGTCACTAAGTAATTGTAGAATATATAGGAATTTAATTTTCCAAATGTTCCCTTTTTCCTTCAGAGTTTTCCGAAAATTTTCAATTGTCGTGTTTGGTTAGAATACCATCATAGAATCATTTCTCATACCCAAAAACCCTCACATCCCAAATTGTGCTCGATTAGTTCACGAGTTATGCAGAAGTTTGAGTTTCATTTATATATTTTTATGGCGACCCCCCCCCCCACCTTAGAGATGGGGTGGAGAGTCTTACCATCATAGAAACATTTATTGTACCCTAAAACTTTACAACTTTACACATTACAAATTTGGTTTCATTTGCTTGATTAATTCTCGAGTAATGAAGAAATTTGTGTTTCATTTGTATGGCCAAAAGCAAAATAGTTGAGGGTCTGTTCGTTTATACTGCTGAAAAGCACGCTAACACTTCGTAGTGAATTTATTCGATTTTTTCATCATTCAACGGACATTCGAATAGAGTGCAGACCTTGGTTGAATAAAATTATTCGTGTCGCGATCGATAAACCTCTACGCTTCATATATTACAAATCTGTCCATATTACCCCCACTATAATATGTCCATATTACCCGCATCGAAAAAGATGTTGTACTTTTTGGTCTGTTTTAATTTCATTGAAAAACATTGAAAAACACTTGTAAAATATTTGGCCAATTAGGTAGAGAAACAGTATATTGAGTTGCAAGAAACTGCATCAAAGCTTTGGGAAACATGAGTTTCCAAAGATATAATTGAAGTTCTTCTTAACATGTCGGTTTTATCCCCATCTCCCCTATATTTAAATTGGCAACGTTGTAGTACTCGACATCACCCACCTGTCTTTTTGATACCTCAAATTATCTTCCTTCTGCAATGAACAAATTCTCCACGAATAACCTTTAAAGTAAGAGATGACGAAACTCATAATCGCGAACATCCTACTCCGGAACGAAGATTATCCCTGAAGTCCTCAACGAAACCATTTTTAGTTCCGTGTTTTTGACACAATCAAAACTGTGAACCATTATTTGTCCATCTGGTTAAAAAACCCGTGGTGTCTGCTGCTGGCATAATCCATCGTCCCTAAACTCTGGCCCTTTGCGTCGCCTATAAATACCAGTGACCGGTCAGCGTGATTGCATTGGTTTGTTAGTTCGACAAAACGTTTTCGCTTCTGTTTGCACTTCCGACCATATGTGCGTGCGTTTCCGTGGCCGAAGGTAACACAGCTTTCCGCCAACACACATATGTGGAATACGTAATGCGGTGGGGACCAGTTCCAGGATCCAGTGCTCCGAAAAGGGGGGTTATGGAGGAGGGCATGTGCTGCGCCACAACCGGCACGCGTTACCTCCCACACCGTTCCTATGCTCTGCTGACCAGGCAAGAATATTTCATTGGTGTTCATTAAATTATGCTGTTTGTTGTTGGATTGTTGTGCCGGCAATCGAACTCGTTTTGCATTGAATAGAGAGAAAATTGGTTTACTGCTGTGAAGGTATGGAGACAGAAATCATTGAATTTAAATTGATATTCCGTTGAAGAACGTTGATAATCAATTGCTTCTCATATATGAACAAGTTTTTGTTGTCGTTCTTGTACTGAATCTTTGAAACAAAGTCAAAAGAAACGCTGGCAATACATGAGCCAAGATACATGAACCCTAAAGGTAAAAGGATGCGAGAAAAATAGACCACGGAGGTAGAAAATTATTACCTCGGCAGTCTTCAGGAGATGCTCCCGGAGTCATTTGGTCGCCACATGAAAGATACCGGAGAAAAACGAACCCGTCTCCACACAGGATGGACAGTATTAATCATAGCAATTTTATTGTCAGAATGGGTTGGACAACGGAAGGTGACATTTTCCCGTACATTGTCATTTTATCCTGTCCAGCTTTGAGTTCGAAGTTTGCCATCTACTTTCGGAGCAGTAATTCATCGTGCAGGAGGGATAGCACACTCGGAGTATTATTTCCACTCACATTATTTCCACAGACTGAATAATTATACCATCGGTATAGAACGCCCTTGACACATTCGGAGGTAATTAACGGCATTTAATCTCCTCCATCAAACTTCTGGAGATTCCCCTCAGAAGCTTGCTGAAATGACTCACTCAAACCTTGCAAAGCATGTGCAACATAACGTAAAATGTACACTGTGAGCTCCATCCCACAAATGCGACAAGGTTGCAGTATATGTCATCACATGTCAGCTTTGTGACTCGAAACAGGCTTTCTCACTTACTTTCGGGCAATGCAAGCACAAAATGGAGCTGTCGCCTCGGGGAGGACTTGTTTCCATCCCAGTATCCGTTTATTGCCGTCAAATGACGGGAGTGGATGCCCTGCATCCCTTTTTGGTTTGAGAGCGTTCTTTATTTATTTTTTTTTTTTTTTGGAAAAAAGAGTTGGGGGAAATGAAATATTATTAGCAATTGTATGAAAGTTACAGTAAAGGACACCGCATACGGTGATCAGTAAACCCCTAATGTAAATCAAATATTTAAACAAAACTTATTTTTCCTTCAAGCTGCTCCCTATTTCTTTTTATGGTTGAAAAAAGTAAGTGGTAAAAGTGGTAACATCCATACCTCTCACACAAAGGTCACGAGTTCAATTCTCTCTCCCGACATTCTTCCAAAGATGAAAGTAAAAGTGACGAATTAGCCGAAAGGTGTTGAAAGTCACTATAATTGAGAAAAAAAGACCACACAATTCCGAGAGCTTGATTGGGATGTTTTAATGTAACCAAACGAGTATCACCTTTTTCTCGCAATGGAAAATTTCCAGAGTGATAAAAAATTGGGATCAAGAGAAGATTGTAAAAATCTATGGCCATGTTTTTTCACTAATAAGGACCAAGACCTCTATAGAGACATTATTAACACTTTATGGACTGGGAAGAAATATGTAAGACATACGCCTGGGACCGCGCGTTTTGACTTGTGTAAGGTTGCTTGCTTTGCTTGCAAGTTTTTAAGAGGCTTCAAACTTTGCAGTTCATTCGCCTCTATGTGTGAATTTTGGTTGCGTGCAAGTTTCTGTTCAATGTCTTGCTGGATTTAATGAATAATTAATTATTTCAATTGAAATAAATTGATTGTTTATCAAGTAACAACCTTCAAAATCATGCTCATTAGATAGAGAATTGAATCATTCATCTTTCCACATAATTCATTTTCTTCTTGATCGTGACAGAGTTATAGACTGAAACGTGGGTCAATATAGGAAAATATACAGAATTTTGAAAATCAAAAAAAGTTGTTCTATGGTTATGAAAGCTATTCGATAGAGAAATATTTCACTTATCTTCCAGCCACAATTTGATAAATCGGAAAAGGGTCTGAGAAAAGTTTTAGGTCAAGTTGTATGGGAGGGAGTCAACCGCGAGTAATCGGTTTTCTACCTTTCTAACCATAGAATTAGGAAATTGTTCATATATAATTATAAAAATATAGTTAAGAATTCGGCTCCTTAAAAATTGTGTAACTAAAAATAAACAAATTTATAAAAAATAAGTTGTATTGGGGAAATTAATTATTTTAAAGAAAATTGAAAAAAGTTATTTGAAAGGACCGAAAACACATTCTCGAGATAGTACTCATTCGATAAAGAATATTTTTATTTATCTTTAGCCAAATTTTCATTAGTCCTAAAAGGGTATGAAAAAAGTTATGGCCAAAACGTTCACGAGTCGTACGGGGAAAAGGGTCTGGCTGGGTAAGGAAGTAAACAATAAAAAGGAAGTAAAAATTTCTATTGTAAAGAAATTTTAATTATTTCTCGAATCCCTATCCATAGGATCAATGGTGAAAAACGATTTCAATTTTTGGCACGTCATTCTCAATAGCTTTGAGATAAAATTTTTTAAAAAATACTGATAGTGCATCTTACTATGATATATCTAGAAATATAATCGGAAAATAAATTCCTAAGAAATTGAAGTACTAAAAAAATCTTGAAATATTGATTTTTTTTTTAGTATTTAGAGATTCAGTACTACTTTAATTCGTATTTAAATGTGTTCCTACTCCTTTTATAGATATGTGTAATTTTTTTCATATAATAATAAGATAATTCTCCTATATGGTTCACTATGAAAGATATAGTGAAAAAATGAGTTTTTCTTTTTTTTCCCATTCTCAAAATAGGCTTGGAAATGAAAATTTGAGAAAATACTCAAAGTATATATACTATGGTGTACCGCGACAAATTATAACAAAATTCTATCCCCGCGTAAAAAAATCCTGGGTGTATAGATTTTATTAAAGTTTTCAAAATTGTTTTTCGATGATTATTTATTGAACTATTTATTATCAAATGCGAATTCGAAATTTTTCATTCATACAATAATATCTCAGTACTTAATGGTCCACAACAATGTTATATAAATCAAATGAAAGATAGTTGATAACGTTAATTGGATTTACTATCTTTTAAAAAAACAAAAAGAAATAGATTTCTCATTTCTTTCCGATATTTTTATCCACAACATCTACATACATGTTCCTTCATTTTTCATACACTATGTTCCTTCATTTTTTTTTTCGAATGTGAAAAACATCCTAGACCCTTTTCCGCCCAATGGAAATTTTGCTAAAGATAGATAAAAATATTCTATATCGAATAAGTACTCTCTCGAGAATGTGTTTTGGGTCCTTTCAAATAACTTTTTTCAATTTTCTTTAACATAATTAATTTCTCCCATACAACTTGGCTTATAACTTTTTCTCATACCCTTTTTCGATAAATAACATTGTGGCTGGAAGATAGGAAAAATATTTCTCTATCGAATAACTTCGATGACTCTATTCGAATTTCTATATTGACCCATGCTCACGTTTCAGTCTATAACTTTTATCCGTCACGATCAAGAAAAAAAATAATTATGTGGAAAGATGAATGATTCAATTATCTATCTAATGAGCATGATTTTGAAGGTTGTTACTTGATGAACAATCAATTTATTTCAATTGAAATAATTCATTATTCATTAAATCCAGCAAGACGTTGAACAGAAACTTGCACGCAACAAAAACTTTTATCCGCAAATTTCACACAAATCCGTAAAGAAGGAACGCGAAAACGAGAAATCTCGTGAGTGGTCCGCAGCGAATGGAACGCGAAACACGAGAAATCTCGTGAGCGATCCGCAAAGTGTTAAGCTACCCTTGGAATGGCAACAAATTTTCCAACAAAACGGTGTATTTGACCCAAATAGGACAAAATGAAGCATATTAAAAATAGTTTTGAATTTCACCCAAAAATAATGGAATATTTTTTCCCCAACCTAATGAAAATTTTTAGTTGAGTTTTGACGTAGAACTACGTCTTTGATTTCTATATAGGTGGGTCACTCTACGAATAATGTAACGTTTATCAAGAGTTTTCAAATGCATATTACGCAGAATCGTTCTTACGATATATGTTATAAGATATACCATTAGACAGCAAATTTATTCAGCAATTTTTTCGCCTGACAGTGGAAATAATGAAACAAGTGTACAATTGAACAAATAAAAGAGACTCGTTAATTGGACCGAAAAACCAATACACTTATCGAATTTTACTCGCTAACTGGACAAAACAGTAAAAGCAATACATCGAATTCAAGATATCCGCAAAACAGTAAAAGCAATACATCGAATTCAAGATAACATCTATTATTGATACATAACTGCTTTGCATCACAGTTAACGTACGCCCTGTTATAGATAAGTCCAGTTGAAGATAGTCCAGTTAGGGAATGACTTCTGTATATGACGGGGTGGCGAACATCATAAGTGAGTGTCTTCCGCGATGGGGGCTATACAGCGAAACATTATATCAATACTAGGAGGATGGCAGCGATTATCATGCGAGAACCTATTGAGATCGGTATTACATCGCATCACAAAAATGAAACGAAATGAAATATTAATCTTCATGACTCATATTCATGATTCTCAATGACTCAATTCCTTCTATGATAGATTGAGCAGTAGAACCATTACGACTTGATTGTGATAGTCTGCAAACGAACATTATTCCACCGAAAAAGCTACTGCTCCCGATTATGAGTACAAATCGTTACAAACCGTTTGACGGTTATTAGTACATATAACAAATGGCCCTTTTCACTGCTGTTACTTAGAGTTTCAAAAGAATTAAACCAACAGATTTCTGAAGAATGAAAAGAATTACATTTAAAAAAAGTCACAGGAGGGTTGTGTCCAAGACACGACCGCATAGTTGACGTAGGATTCCGTTAGACTATCTGTTGATTTTGGATATGTTTGAAGAATTACATCGTTAAACTCTTTGATAATGATTTGGTGGCCCTGAAAAGGGCAATTTTGGTGTGTTGTTGGGTATTGTTTGTTCGCTCCACCAGTGTTTACCGAGTGATGATGACAGAAGTATGGTAAACAGTCGTTGTGTGGTGCATATCAAATAGAAGATGCCTCAGTGGCCCTAGACGAGATGCCTCCTGTGTTATGTATGGATGAAATAAAGAAAAAAAAAACTCACCAATGTAATTTAAGACAATTATCAATACCGAACACAATTATCAATTTTTCTCATCAGTAAAAACATGTTACTTTAATATAGAGAAAACATATTTGAAATGGAAAAGGTAATTTTTTAATGATTTTTACTTTCCGAGTATTTATTCAACTCAATGCGAATTTTAATTGGACCATTTTTCATGGAAATCTCTTTTTCAAATATTCCTTTTTTTTCCAAAATATATATTTTATTAAGGCACATATGGCGTTAGCCTGACGGGGCCGGGAGTCCAATATTTTGACAATTTTTGTCTTACAACTATGTTAGTAATATGTAACCGATTACTCGCGGTTGGCTCGAGGTTAGTATTACAAGTGTTCTCATAATTGGTATGTTGCAGTCTTCGATGCTCTGTACGTGTGCCCGACACGGGATACTTCCTATTGGGATGCAGCTGACCATTAATCGGCAACGCCCCCCTAGTCTGTACACCATATCTAGCGTGGTGCGTCTTTCTCGACTCGAGGAATCCAGGATAGAATGGTCACTAGCCGGCGCAATCATCAGCTCGTGTAGAGTTGTCATGAGCGGTACAACCTTTGGCTCTTGTTGAATGATCAGTGGACTGCACAACCTTCGGCCCGTGCATCTGTAAAGAGTGTGTGTATGTATTGCCGCGACTAAGTAAAAGTTTATCGATCGGATAGGAGGGATATGAAACAGGGACACAACGAAGGAAACATCATTAAACGTTGACATCGGCGTTTCTGAGGAACAGGTATAGATGAAGCAGAAGATCAGGATCCCGGCTACCTAAGATATCCCGGACTTCAAATATTCCTTCATTTTTCCAATCTTTTCTCGCCGCATGAACATTCTTTGGGTTAAAATGAACGCAAAAAAACAGACAGCTCAAACCAAACGATCTGTTCTCGAGCGAGAACACACCTTGGTTTTTATTTATGAAAATTGAAATAAATCATTTCATTTATCGAGTCGTTTTTAACACAACTGAAATTACACTTGTGCGAAACTTTTCACAATACACGATCGGTCATTGATATGAAATTTCACGAGCAACCAACAATAAATTTCCAAATTTTATATTTTATTTGCTAGAATTAATCGTGTCACTCACCCTACTTGCAATATAAAGTTGCCCCCGACTTGCATATCAACTTGGTTTTGATGTCTTTGTTAGGGAACACATTTCGGTAGGAACATAAATTCATCCTACTTTCATGTATTTGCAATTCCGATTTCCCCCAGGCAGCTTGGTTTTGATGTCTCTGTTAGGGACCCGCCGCATGTGTCGTCAATTTCGACCAATTAGACGTGGATATTTCCTTTAGGATAGGGGTTGAGATTTTTCAATTGTTCGATAGTTAGTTTCATGACATATATTATTTTATTCAATATAAAAAATTGTTATGAAGTGCCGAAATCGATTGACGCAAAAAATTCATCAATCCATCATGAAATGACTGAGCAATAAGCGTTTGAAATTGGACAATATTCATGATGTTCTCAACTTTCGATTTTCAATTTGTACCCTAATATGTTCCCGAAAGACGTAATCCTACGTCAAAAAAAGTTCTGAGCAATTACAGTCCTACGTCAAACTTTCGTCCTTGCCCCTAGGCTCAGACCCTTCTATTTTTATTTAATTTTTTTATAATTTCCTTTATGATCTCTTATTTGTCTCCATACTACGCGGTACGATTGATGTGATTTGTACTCATTCTGAGTTTCTTATAGCGCGGTTTCCATACAACGCATACAAATACATTGCATACAAGTTGTATGCAAAATCCGAGTTTCTTATAGCGCGGTTTCCATATAATGCGGTACTTACTCACCGCGTTATAGGAGGGTTGACTGTACATATTGCGTAAAACCTAGTGTTGAGTATTGTAGTATTTCAGAACGATTTCACTTGATTCTGATATACCTGCTCACATCTGTCATCTAACACTTAAGAAACGATAGAATTCATCTAACACTTAAGAAAACGATAGAAAGCATACGAGGAAGTGGCAAAACGTGGCAACGAACGTATTACACAAGTTAATTACCTCAATTTCAACGAAAAATTTCCCAAAAACAAACTCATCAATGCATTGAAACTATCACACAAAAGATTCCTCAATTCACCAACGGACTCCGTCATTTGGCTCCAACGATCCAACGCTCCTCCGGTCAACTGTGTCAATTTAATCGCATCACTATCTATCTTTGTAATTCCACCGCACGGCTCCGTGACAGCATAGCCATCGGCCGGCGGCTGTATCCGTCTAATGCAATTGTTCCCTCGTTAGGGACCTTGTTCAGCGGATGCTACCAGCCGGGCAGCGCAATCAGTGCCATAGCCTCATGCCCAATTGGACCATGTCTAGCCGGCCGGTCAGCTGGCGTGTGCTATCTATAGGCAGCATCCAGCATCTAACGTGTCCGTTCATTTGGAGGGGGAAAGCTGATGACGCTTATCCAATGGGCTATTTTTGCGCCATCAGCTTCCATTGCTGGGCATAGGCTGAAAACGGACACTGTAGGAATATTGGGTTCAACTTCCACAAATAGGAATTTCAATGACTCCCAACGCGAATGCAAATTCCTGTCGTGCTTCTTCATTCATTCATTCATTCATTCATTCATTCCGGGCACCCATTCACCGAAACCGAAAGTGCGTTCTGTGCCTTGGCCCCTGACCTTCATAAACCTCCCATCGAAACGCAACGCACAGCTTGCCACTGTGAATCACCAACGTCAGCCCAGTGGTGATTGCTTGGTCTGTCGAAATGTGGTTGCGAGTATATGAAATTATGGTCCCCCGGACCACCGCAACACACCAATTGAACTATGAATCAGCATAAATCGGGCAAAAGCGAACCGGACACCGGACCGGAAAGGCCGCACATACACACAGCTCACACGGACAACCGGTGATAAATTGATTTCATTTTAATTGAGAGGAATTACCGCGGACAAATGTGGCCACAGCAGACGATCCACATACCGGAGCAATTTGCCTTGCGAGTACGCTTCCAGCCCGGGGGTTGTGTTGACGCAATTGACCGCTTCATCGGTAGGACCAGCGAGACATATTGCCAAATGAACCGTTGTTGTTATGTGCACAGAGCTAACGGCGGAGCCGTAAAGTCGACTCTTCGGGGTAATTTGGTTGATTTTGGGACGATATTGATCATGTTAAAGAAAACATTTCAAGGAACGACGTATAGTCAACGCATAGTCGCATGATCAACGTCAACGGAAGGCGTGGTTTCACAAATTCTCATGATCCAAGAAAAATGTGACTGTACAACGGATTTTCTTCAATTTTCTCAAATCAATTTTCTCAAATGACCAATCCTTTACGGGTACATGAAGATGATTTACAAGCACTTGATGTTTTAAAACTTCGAGTACGCAGAGCAATCTATGGCAGTATAGGGGAAAATAGGGTTAGACGCCCATCTTAAGCAAAAACAGAATGAACATGTATTTTTACTACACATTTCAACGTTTCTTCACATCCACAACGTAGCCACATTTGTTTTCTTTGTAATGAAATGAACTAAAACAATTACGAATAAGAAACCAACAAAAATAACGAAAATTCCAAATTTTTCCATATTACGCCAGTCTTAAATAAGCGAAGTAAGATGCCCTTATACCACGCCAAAATGCACCACAACAACGGGTCAAAATCGAACAAATTGCGAGTTATCGTGAATAATATAATCCCCTCTCAAGTTCATGAAGCTCCCCTCAATGTAAGTAAAAATCTTGGACTGTCGCCAACTCGGAAAACTTTCCCATGAAGAGGATAAAACAAAATATACGCCGCCCGGCTCGTTTCGAGTCACCTTTGCTGGTGCCGCCCTCCCTGACTACGTTATGGTGGACAAATTGAGGCTACCGGTGCGACTATTCGTGTCAAAGCCCATGACTTACCAAACATCAGTTGGTCATCCAGCGGCTTATTGCACCAACAAGCAGCGTTGTTCCTTTGGCGAAGAGCAACATGTGGGCGAATCCTGCAGTGCGACTGACCTTTAGTGTCCATATTGCGGAGGAACCCCATACGTGCTCACAGCTTGTGCAACTTACGAAAGTCGCTGGGAGAAACAGAAGCGCCCTTTAAAAGAACGCTCGAAGCGCATGTTTCCGAAAATTTTAGAGGCCGCTTCTCCACTGGCTCAAGAACAACAACCAATCAACACACATAATGTCTTTGCCATGTTGCCAGTTGACGAAATAGAAGCGGACACATCTAACGGGAGCACACCGTCTATTTTTCAAGGGAATCCCCGACGCAAAAATGTGATCACTCCCAAAGTTCAAGGACAAGTCCCTCCGGTGATACCCCCTGTTAGTTTGCCTAAAAAGTTGATGGGTCTGAGCCCAGGGGCACGGACGGGATTTTGGGAACACAAGTCTAAATAAGTAGGATCTACATGAATATAAGCCTAAGTCAAATAAATATATGACTACAGAAAAATATAGATAAGAATAGCATTTTCTCCTTCGTTGTCGCTGTGTCCGGACATTGTTTGTAGGGTTGTAATAACTTTATAGCCAGGTGATGTGCATTGAGTATCCACTTGGGAAGTTCTAAGGAGACATATAAGGAGGACTTATATTGGGAACGTGATATTGAGATCGCGACTACTTAAGCTATTATAATCTGATATGCGTGAGTATACCATTACGAACTTCTAAATTAGCAGCCAGTTGAATTCATTAATTCCATTTCTACATACCCAAGCAACATGCTCGATGTTGTGACATCCTGGACCACAATTACATAAATTGCATAATTTACATATATGATTACATAAAAAAATGTAAATGAGCCCGAATTGATTAATATTTGGAGACAATAGAGTACAACCATCTTCCGAGATCATTCCTCCATTGATTCTGCCAACTGATTATTGCCTTTTATCGGCAAATGGAGAATAAGTCATAACACTATCGACTCGCAATGTGAGCTTACGCTTACGAACCACCATAGAAAAATTTATCGATCCCTGGAACCTCTATATACCAAGTTTGATTCCATTTGCTTGATTAGTTCTCGAGTTATTCAGCGATTAATTATTCTGTGCACTCTTTTTGGATCCCTTAAAAGAATACAATTTCACTGGGATCCAACTATTACCACAATGGTTATGGTGTGTCCTCTTACCTCTAAGTGTTGTAGTGCCTTGTCTTAAAAAAAAAGATGACAAGCTCTAGTAATCTCAAGTATGAATTGTTTAGAGATGGGAGTCAGAGGAGCGAAAAAAAGTTGCAATAGTACGACACATACACATGATCTACAGTGATAAGCATAAAAAAGCCTTTACCTTTACTGAATTTCTGGACTATTTTATCAAAAACTATATTAATAGGTTTCGCCATTTTTGTTAGATTTTGTTAACTCCCTTACATGACTGCTTCAATGTGTGCAAATATGCGTTAACAAAAATAAAAGCCCACAAAAAAAATCAATCAGAACCTTTGAGTAACCCCTCGTTTCTTCATATTATGGCAGTTAGAGCTGTGCGGCATTGTTAGCAATCGATATTGAAGCGATATAAACAAATTGTTGTCTCAAATTTGTTTGAGTAAAAAAACAAATTTGTTTAGTAAACATAACAATTTCATGAGTTTATATAATGAAAACAACATTTTTCATTGCATTTCCATCATATTCGTTGGATCCCTTAAAATAATGGCGGGGTGGGCTTTTATTTCTGTCATCGCACATTTGCACATTTCATAGAAGTCATGTAGGGGAGTAAACAAAATCTAACAAAATTGGCAAAACTTGTTAAATAAACAAATAAACAAATATTTAGCTGGAATCAACTTGTAAAATTTCATCCAAACATTTTACTTCAATGGCACGCAAGAAAATATAAATTAAGTATAAAAACCCTAGATCGAGAAATAACAAATTACACAATAAAAGCAAAAATGTTAAATGCTAATATTTGGCTTTGTCCCCTGAAGCTTCGAAGACTCGTTGAAGACGTTTGGGTATACTATCGACCAAGTTCTGAAGGTCCTGAGGGTCGCAAATGACGTTCTTGCAAACCTTGATCATCCTTCCGTCACGCTTTTTCGTGTCGCTTCTTGTTGAAATGCTCAAATTTCGATTCGTCAGTCCAAAATACTTCTTCCGAAAGTCTTTGGGTTTGTTAATATGTTTCCGGGCAAATTGCAACCGTTTCAGTTTACTTTTTTTTGTGATAAACGAATGTTTTCATGCGACTCTGCTTTTTGAGTTCACACCCAGTTAGGCTGCGGCGTACCGTTTTTTCCGATATTGCCAACGAAAGATTTCCCTGAAAGACTCTGATCAATACGTTTGGAGATTTTTTTTTTCACTTCCCGAATGATTCGTTGATCCTTCCGGCCATCGGCCTCTAAAAATATTCCGCTGTGAAATCTGCTGCAAATGACCCTGAACGACGAGATTTCGGACTTGCATGATGATTTTATTTCTACCAATTTGATTTTGTTGAAAACTCTTTGTGCAGATAACAACTATCGACTACTGTGTGCCAACGTAAACAACACTTGTTTTATATCGTGTCAACTCAATGAGGTACATATGAGGCAAAGCAGTAGGCAGAGTATATTTGGATTGGTAAAAAATATGATGTTGTCATTATTTGCATTCAATATGGAATGTATATGGAAGAGACGAAACAATATTTAAATAACTCACATAGAAGAAAATAGAAAAATAAATAGGAAATAGAAGAATTTTCAATGAAATGTTGCTTAATTGTAAACTATTTTTCCCAAATCACATACACCGGTACTGGGAGCCTTCAAAATATCATAATATCATCGCGAAAATAACGAAAATTTGTTTGTTTCTATGAAGGTGAGAGAGTGAAAATGACACACAAAAATATCCCTTTCATTCATCTTTTCCGACATCATTTCACAAATATCCACTGCACATTGTCACATTACACACAAATTCAGTGGGAACTCCACGAAAAGATATGTTTTTAATTGGTAAAAAACTTGCCGAAAAAAGCGTTTTCACTGGATGGTTTTCACACTACGCTCGCAAATTCTGCCATCTGCTCCACCTAATAATCCTTCTCATGGGTGTCAACTGAATCACTGGAAGGTTGTAAAAAATATTGCACAGCCCTATCTGTCACAATAAGTGGAAACAAGGGGCTACTCAAATATTTTGAACGATTTTTATATTGTTTTTTGGGAGTGGGCTTTTATTTGTGTCATCGCACATTTGCACACTTTAAAGAAGTAAACGAACAAGGAAGGAAGTAAACAAAAAATGGCTAAACTTGTAATTTACTTGAAAGAGTAATAGTTGATATACAATTCTATGGAATTACGGTAGTAGTTTTTGTTGAAATAGTCCAGAAATTGAGAAATGTTTTTAAACGTGCAAGGTGGGCCTGTTTATACCTATCACTGTAGGTTCGATGACAAAGAAATATCCAAATTGTTGAAAACAGAGAGAAAATTATTCTACACCAACCAAATGCTACTATTCAGAGAATGTATTATACGAAGAGTATATGATACTGGCGTGGGAAAATTGTTTCAATTGGAAATCTAAACATCCCGCGGGGTTTTGGATCCCTGTTTTGGCACCTCATAAAATAAAAAGAAGAGTAAGAAGCCGGTTGGCAAGTCCCATATCAGGGACAAGTCGGAGTCTAATAGTACTTTTTCGAAGCATAATGTAATAACAGAGTCAATACAACCATTCTCAGTGATGATTTGGGGTTGTGTTCTCTTTATATTTCCACTGTGCAGAAATATTAAAAAACCCTAATTACGGCTCTTCTTATCTTATAAATATTAAAAATGTCTTGCCCAGTTTCGGCCATGTTTCGTAAGGAAATTACGCCATCAAAATTAACAAACTAATCTGTTTGGTATATATAATATTACCAGTTCATGTAACACTACTTTTGAGCTAATGTAAAACTATTATTTATGCTGGTTTATGGCAGTATATTCAATATAGAATTAATAAAGTTATTACGTAAACATCAAACAAAGATAATTGTTTCTCACCCTTCCATTTTGAAGCATTACAAACATATGACTCGAAACACAAAAACTCACAATTTCGTTCCAAATTTTTGACGTAGGACTACGTCTAACCGGAAGATATAGGGGGTGAAATGAAAGTCTAGGCACTGAACAAGTAGGAAAAAATGCAAGATTTGGAACGCTTATAACTCGGGCATTTCTCAATAGATCGCAAAGGTGTTTGCATCAATTGATAGGAAATATATCTACGCATCTATCATAACGAATAACATTTCATTTTTCTTGAGATAAACAATTGAATAATTGTGAAATATCAAGCATTGTCCAAATACACTATGTGCCCATTTTTGATTGGTCTATTTTGTTCTCCTCAAATCGTACCGACCAAAACGGGCAACCAGAGCAGCAGCGAAATACAATGAAGCACGATTGGAGAGGAAAAAGAAAAAAATGAACGGAACATTGGTCGCAGTCTCACACATGCGTAATTCTCGAGTCAGCCAGTCAGATAAAAAACCCCCGCTCCGCTGCCGTAACGATCATTCTTTGTGTGGACACCGACTTGACAACATCGTTGCTGGACGAGCTGGACGGCGAGGGATCGAGTGCCTTTCTCAAGGCAAGAGGGTGGAGGTGGTAGCGCTGGAGTAGAGTAGAGTAGAGTTTTCAAAGGGCCTTTCTCAAGGCTAGAGACGAATGAACTGAAAAAGTTTAAAGTCTCTATAATACAATACCTTCCTTCCTTCCGTAACGATCATTCTCATCCAAACCTAACACCACATCGTTTCGCATCACATCACATCAATAAACCAAGGACCAAGGATCCCAAAACCAAATCAAGGATCGCGACGATAAGAAAACCCGCATTCAGAACAGACCACAATCGGTTCCGTGGACACCAAGACAACCACAGGCTGTTGCAGCGAGTGGCAAACGCAATCGCAAAACGGCAGCAGGTAGCAGAAGAAAAAAGTTTGTTCTTTATACAAACTGCTTTGGTGACAAATCCAGAACAAGGCGGCATCAAGGACGTTCGAAAGCTATATCGAGATAGGTGCCAGTCAGGAATACTCTGTTTGATAAATTTTATAATCCTGATCGGCGACGCAGACCAAATTTCCTTGGGCTCCAGAATAGCCTTATCAAGGTATTGAAGTCTGCGTCTAGTTAGAGCTCCACAATTACAGAGCAAATGTTCCGAGGTTTCGCGTTCGGTATTACAAAAACGACAAATATCATCTTGCACTAAACCTATGTTTTTGAGATGGTATTTGCTATGTGTCCTATATCGAGTGATAAACAAAACAATAAACTCAATAAACAAAACAATAAACTCTTTAGATTAAAGATGATTTTGTGGTCCTGAAAAGGACCCTTTTTAGGGTTTGCTTCCGGATCAGCAGTCGGAAAACGCTCTTTATTTGGAGCAGATATACTTCGTCACCGCTTTGGTACCTTCGGAAACCGCATGCAAGTTCACCGGGCAGCAACAGACTGATTGCGATCTGAATTTCCCACGCCGTAATGGTTGACTGCTTATTGTAGTGGATCAGACGCGGAGCTTCCGCTACGATACGCTCAAAGATGCATTGACGCTCATCGCCTTTGATGAGAAACCGGTGTCGGAATGATCCTGATTCAGCACCTTATGATGTAGATAGCATATGATTCCTTCTCCTTCTTCTTGTCGGTTACCGAAATATTCATCTGCGCCGTGCCGAACTTTTTGGCGGCTTTTCCACTATTCCACTAGTCTTCGGTGCCTTCGTGTTTGTTAGAAACAACTGCATGTGATCCAACGAGCGAACAAATCGTAATGAATATATTTTTTTGCCATCGCTGCCTTTTAACGCTCATTCGTTCGACTCGTTGGACTCGCCCCTTTGGCTGAGTCTGCCGATTTGTCTCTATCCTGTGAGTGTGTACCGCTAGAGTACAAAACGCGCGGAGCCCAAAAAAATATCTCATTTTTTTTCAAGCCGTAAACCAGTGTGGTTGTATGGCATCGTTTAACATCGCATCGCATCACATCATAAAAACAAAACACAACACCAAAGGTTCTTTTCAGAACCACCAACATGTTCATAAAAAGTAAACAGTAAACTAATTCATTTTTCACGTAGGAGAACAAAATAAAACAATATATTTAAAATATATATTTAACAAAAGCTGTCCCCTTTGTATAGTCCTACGTCACTCCGGTTATGTCCCCGACATTACCCACCCGTCTTTTTTCATGTCATTATTCTATGGGGGGACAAGAACCCTTTCCAAAACATAAACAAGCTTCTCATGACAGCTACGGTCGACCAGAAGCGACAATGTAGCAGGGGAGAAAACGGGGAGCGCACAGCAAAGATAATTGGATCCGAAATTGAAGACGAATTGCGAACACTGGAAACGCGACATCTTCCCAAACAAATAGGGAGAACAACACGTTTCGAATAGAATAGTTGAGCAGCGGCAGCCCCTCGGCGATATCTGAAGAACTGTGGACGCTGTGCACATTTTTTTTTGTCCGCTAGTTTGCTTCCAAAGGACCAATATCGGACCCGGTCGTCACGGAAGGGGAGTGCAGATCGTTACAAAATTTCCATCCGGTTTCGGTTGGATTGTTAGAAAGTGGTTCCTTTTTCCCCGATGAAGAGAAGAAAAGATGAGTGCTGGTGGGGGGAAATCGAGGGAAAAAAAATTATTGTCTGGTCTTCGTGGTCTTATCTTGCACTCCGAGCGGCGAGATTTGTTTTCCTTCGGTAAGAAACGTCATGGCTGAACTGCAAACGGAGAAGCGAAGCTTCAATGCAGATGATTTCGGCTTCGTCCGCAAGTGTTTTGAGGATCGCGAAGCAATTGCGAGAAAAGGGGTCAGGATAGCAAGACTTCAGGAAACGTAATAAAGCAAGATGATATACCGTCCCAAGAATTCCCCGGGGGTAAAACTCAACAACTCAAGGATGTAAATCAAGCGAGAAAACTGAGTCTCACCTCTGCTGCTGACTGTAGAGCTGCGGGAACTATTTTGTTGATCACTACTTTGTTCAAATACATAAGCAGAAAGTACGAATAGCCACAACTACCCCATTGCGGTGTAACGGTAATAACCACAGTATGGCTACCACGCATTGGATAATGGAACTGAAAACGGCTCCAATTTTCCGAACAAATCTCAAACTGCAATTACAGCGATTTTTTACCGCGTTTAAGAGCAGAGAAAAATTCCGCGAGCATCAAGACTAAAATTTTAATGTTTTCTAACGTCATAGGCAGAGAAACCATTTCCCACAGACAGCTGCCGGAGAGCAGTAGCAGCAGCCAAAGGGAAAAATAAAACCAGAAATCTGTTCCACAAGAGGAAGAAGCGAAAGGGAAGTTTTAAAGGATTATCTCTTTTATATTGCTATGAAAAATAGCAGTTCGCTGATTTTTGATTACTATTACACTATATTCTTGCCTGTTACAAGAAGTGGATCCAGATTTCTGCAAGTGCCAGCTTGGCTGTTTCACATTTTCAACTGCGAAACGCCCTCCCACCCACACTTACCCCTTACGCTTACTGCGGAGGAGTAAACTGCGTGAAGTTTCGGGAGAGCAATTCCGGTGGCGTATGGGAAAACCGATGATGATGAGTTCATGATTTCCTTCCCGTTCTTGTGGGGCCGTTCTGCTACAAGAATTTTGTTGGCTTTCCATTTTTCTTACGATTACGCGACTCGCCTTTATATATAAAATATTTTTTTTGCTTCGTTTTATTCTTTTGGTGGGTACAAAATCGAGCCTTAATGCCCGACGCAGCTGTTACCAGTTGTTTTTCCTTCAGGGTCTATTTAGAGTGGGGAGCGGGTTGTTTAACGGAATCGCGAAACGTTTACCAATGAAATGGAAGAATGTTGTGCCGCCACGTGTTGTTGCTTGTTCCCGTGAGCCTTTTATTCCACCACCAGTTTGGAGGGGGGGATTGAGAAAAGGAAGCCAGCCTTTCAGAGGGAAAAAACTCTTTAAATAGTCAACGTGATTGGTTCCAAGGGGCCGAGACAAAAATCTGAGAAGTTTTCTGCTATGCATATGGAATTTAAATGATAGGTCTTTTAAGAAGTAGTTCAAAAACCGGCTGGAGTCTGTTCAAACGCCAATTATATATTTCGAGATACTGTTCCAGTTCTTCTAGAATCTAAAATGAAATGCTGGAAACTTAAGTTCATTTCAAAATACGTTTTAAAGCTCTAGGTACTAAGAATTCGGATTCACTGTTCATTTCACAGTTGCGCTCTTATGGTTAGTGTGTAATATTTCGACAGTAGTATTTCCTTGTCCTGAACGCAAATTCGCTTCGATTAATTTTGCTTTTCAATAGTTGTACCTAATGAAGGCCGAGAGAAGAAAATTGATTTTGAACAACCACGTCAAAATCGACATGATCAAACATCATAAAATCATTTAAACCAGCTAAATCTGTCATGAGCGATATTCTCGGAGATTTTCGCGACCGGAAAGCAGTCTTCAGAATGGTTTAACATACGCGTCGTTGTGTAACTCATGATCGACAGCTGCGTTTGAAGAAATTGAATACAATCAGGGTCAGCTAATATTGTCAAAAAAACTGAATTCATACAAACTACTGTCTTGAGGATCTAAGTCCACGTTCATCGTTCCTTGTCGTGATAGCAAACAACCAAATCAGTAAAAAGAAGAAAAATCTAATGGCCAAACCACGCGCTCGGAAGTTGTATGGTGAGGTTCAAATGAGGTACCAAGGTAGCTTATTTAAGGACGTCCGGGAAGTCCTGTTAAGCAAAACAGGATAAAACATGTATTTTTACTACACATTTCAACGTTTCTTCACATCCACAACGTAGCCACGTTTGTTTTCTTTGTAATGAAATAGGCAATAACGATTACAAATAGGGAAAACAACAGAAATAATGAGAATTCTAAACGCACTCATGTTACACCATTCTTAAATAAACGATGTAAGATGCCCATATGCGTGTCCAAAATGCACCACAACAACGGGTCGAAAAGTCAAACTACATCTAAGCGTTTGTTTTGGAGTACTCTTGATTCGCTGCTTATACCTTCCCCTTCCGTTATGTTTCTAACAGTTAGAATCATCAGATGATCACGAATTTTCGAGCATTTTTGTTACCAAATGCCGAAAACGCCATAGAATTTTGAATCCAATATTTTTGTTTACAAACGTATTAATATGTGCCGCTGTTCAACAATATATTGCTACGTGCCGCTGTTCTCAACTGTGCTGCCAAGCTTTGTATTAATGAGTTTTGACGTGGGACTACGTCTAGCCGGAGTATATGGGGGGTGAAATGAAAACCTAAACACAGAACATGCAGGAAAAAATGAAAGATTCCGAATGCTTATAACTCGAACATTTTGTACTGGATCGGAAAGATGTTTGCATCAATTGATAGGAAATATTTCTACGCTTCTATCGCAATTAATGAAATGTTATTTTTCATTAGATAAACAATTGAATAACTGTAAAATGTTAAGCGGTATCTACATGCCCTAACTGCCTCATTTTGATTGGTCCGATCTACGGTTTCCCTAACACAGTCATCAAAACCAAGCAGCATTGCAAATACATGAAAGACGGGGGTATTTTTGTTCCGACTGAAATGTGATTCCCTAACACAGACTATAAATTCAAGGAGCGTGGAGAAATTGGCATTCTAAATACATGTAAGTCGGGGTCATTTTTGTTTCGACTGAAATGTGTTTCTCTAACACAGACTTCAAATCCATGTAGCGTCTGGAAATCGGCACTGCAAATACATGAAAGTCGGGAGAACTTTTGTTCCTACTGAAATATGTTTTCCCAACACAGACTTCAGAACCAAGGTGTCTGAGAAAATTGACATTGCAAATTCATGCAAATCGGGGGCATGTTTAGACTGGAATGTGTTTGCCTAACACAGACTTCAAAACCAAGATGTCTGGGAAAATCAGCTCTGCAAATAAATGCAAACTTCGAGTACTTTTGTACTCGCTTGCCTTTGTGCAAACTAGAATATGTTTCCTTAACACGGTTTCCTAAACTTAGGAACCTGAGAAAATCGTGCAGACACTAGAGACGAATGAACTTTCGAGTTTATATCTTTTATAGTATAAAAAGTAGAAGTTGAAGTTTTTGATTCATGCAAGCCGAGGGTACTTCTGCACCCGCATGTTTTTTTTGCACTTCGAAAAGTGTTTTCCTAACACGGATTACAAAAGCGGGTACGAACACAACGCTTTGGCTCGGTTATTCATTATTGCATTGAAGGATATGCCTTCATATCTTCTGCTCACTGAATTTCTACGCATAACATTTGATGATTAGGCAAAATGTTGTTAACCATTTGCTGCGATAACGCCTATTGATTAAACAACGTTCGACGTTTCAATATTCGTTCGACGTATATGTCAAAACCGGAACAGAGTGCCTGAAGTTCATCGAATCAAGCAAATTCGCGGTTCGAGAAGTACGTACACTTGAGAGATGCAAACTTCAGAAGGAAACGTAAAATAAAATAATCGTTTGATAATTCTTCCGGTCATATATGTTGTCCTAGGCATCATACCAAACGTAAAAGGACTGTCATTAAATTTACCTGTAACGAAGAACATTATCTATCACAATAGATGAATTGACCTTACATGGCATTATACAATCTTTTTACTCACAATGCAAATAAATTCAATTCAATTGAATTCCGGAATTGTTTCATTCCATCAAAAATCTAATCAATGCAAACGAATGATTGCTAAGCTAAGGTAGTCCCACGTCAACCTTGCGGTTATACCATATATATAACCCACCCATTTTTTTATTTTGATTCTAAGGTTTGTATTATTCTGAATAACGGATGGATTTTAATAGTCAGAAACATCGAATTGATTTTGTTCGTTCTGGTTTTTATGACATAATACAAGAAAAGATGTGTGGAAATAGCTTTATGCCTTTCAGAAACCATCCGGGTATAAAACTATTGCAGAAAACATATGAGTGTATTGATAACACTGGAACTGACTAACTCTTTATTAATCTTCATACTAGAGCGATGTGCCCCATTATGAGAAGGCTTATAAAATTGCGTTTTGATATAAAACATGATTTTTTAACATTTTTTTTATCCAAACTCAATTGATAGTTCTGGTAACATATGAGAATGTTTTGGAGTTTGCAAAATTTAAATAAGTTTTTTAATGCTCCAAAAGTCCTATGACAGAAGTGGCCAAAGTTGCATGAAATCATGCAGTTTTTGGTGCTACAACACATTTTATTGTATTTATAATGAAAAAAGGAAGTTATAAGCACAGAAAAATCTTGCCAAATACCGCGTTTTCCATGATTTTTCATAGTTGCGCGTTTTATCGACACGGTGCGTCTTACTCAAAGTTCCCCTAACTGTAACTGCACTTCAGTAGTATCGTGATAACGTATTGAACCTCCATCAACTAAATTGCCCACAATTCCACCAAACGAGAAATATACGACAGTAGTCAAACAAAAACATAAGATGCCTAAATATGAAGCGGAGTAGTTGAAGTAGAGTTCTCCATCGAGTAAAAACCGCATCAGAATTATACTTTTATTGGTGTTTCTTCAAATTGCAATAAATAATCATTATTCAGACTCCTCAATTTTTAATTGATTCGAAACAATTTAAAACAAAATTAGTATCGTATTTATGGTTCCTCACTGCATCGAAAACGATGGCTTGGTGTTACTAGTTTTCAGAATGCAGCATGGCTTTGGTGTGTTAGCAGGTTTATGCAGTCAATTGAACATTCACTCAATGTTCACATTTGCACTCAGACGAATGAACACGCATCGAAACATAAGTGCAATGTTGAGTTGCGAACATCACAGTTTTAAACATCGTTCTACTGAACATTTTTAGGCCATTGATCCTTTATCTTCTCAGGTCATTGAGGCTTCATCTTCCTCCAACTGCTCCCTCAAATTCATATCAGACAAAATTACTTCTGTGTCTTTCTCTCCTTTCTCCGATACAGATTTTTTTTTTCTTTATTATAGTGACTTTCAACACATTTCGGCTGGTTCGTCACTTTTACTTCCATTTTTGGAAGAATGTCGGGAGTGAGAATTGAACTCGTGATCTCTGCGTGAGAGGTATGGATGTTACCACTACGCCATATCGCCTCCACATACAGACTTGGATGCTGAGTTTGACAAGAGATTTTCATTTGAGGAGGCAGAGTGGCCTCTTCACAAGGTACATAGTTTGTCCGCCGTTCCTTATGATGTCAGTTATCCTATTCTCAAGAATCTCCCGCTAATTGGTAAAATTGAATACAAGCGAAACATTGAATCGTAAGCCCCTCCCCTTGTGATTCTACCGCCAGTCAAATCAAATAAATTTGGCTGTTGCTTTCCGAAAACATCATTCATTCGTTCTCATATATAATCTCGCTCTAGCTAGCGAGCATCTTTCCTAAAAGTGATTGCTCGATACAAAATTGCTTTGGATGGTCGATGAAGTTGTGAGTGGAATATATCGTACACAGCGGTGCCATTATGTTTGCAGCGAAATTATGAAAAATTACTACCGAAATTCGGAGTCGGTGGTCGCAATCAGTGTTGCCACACATACAGATTTTTCTGGAATGGTACAGATTTTTTCGTTATTTTTGCTACAGATTCTGTACGGTACAAGGTACAGATTTTTGTCAAAAAGTACAGATCGGTACAGATTTTTTTCACGAGTGAAATTTGTTACATTTGAACATGACGCAGTACCGCTGGGTGCTGCTGACCATAAAAGCATTTACAATGCAATGATTGATCAGTTTCATAAGGATGGAATCCCTTACAAGGATCGTCTGAAAGGATCCGTGTCGGACGGCGCGACATATGTTTTGCCTCAAGTCAATTTTGAATTGTTTTCCAGGCTGAAAAACCTGAACTCACGATGCTACATGAAGAACTGAAGCATTTTATTTGGTTATTCTCACCAATATCTATGAGGAATTTTACGTTGTTTCAATGTCCAATGCTATTAAGTTTGAAGATCGCTTTTCAACAAGAATTTTTAGGTTGAAATAGCAGCAGAAGAAATTATCAGAACAATGGACAGCAGATAATTTTAAAGGATATTTGTCGTAAATGCCTCACTCCTCGGCAACTGTCGAGCGATTTTTTTTTCTGAATACAATCAGAACAGAAATTAGCTTCGAAACCGGTACAGCAACGATACGATGAACGCTATTTTGAGATCAAAACATTTGATTAAACATCGAAAATCGCGGCAGCTCGAAAATTTTAATAAATGATAGTATGCAATCCAGATTCATAAAAACTATGTATAAACATCATCAAACACACGAATGACGAATGTAGTATTTGTAGTAAATAAATGAGTATTTTTCTCATGCTAATAAATTAGTTTTTTTCCCTTCAACGAATATTTTCGATGGAACAGATTTTTTTTACAGATTTTTGAAGAAAAAACAGCTGAGAAAGATTTTTAACCCCTCTGCTACAGATTAACCCTTTCGCCAAGCCTAAATTACATGAAGTCATTCCCATTGCCATTTATATTTTGAGTGTTATTGTTTACCAAAACCCTGTTATTTCTTGATCATTCTCTATAAGAAATAAAGTATGATTTCTGTGAAAAATAGTATTTGTTGAAGTTTTTTACATATTTATATTTATGTTTGTGGCCACAAAAAAATTACTAGTTCAAAAGCCTATTATAATATATTTAAAGTTATAATATATTTAAAGTAGAACGAGTATACTCGTCTTGGCAATGTACGACACCCTGCCAAAGACAAGCATACTGTGGCAACACTGGTTGCAACTTCAAGAGGCAGTCGGCAGGCAGTGCATAGTTTAGTGATCAAATTTGAGTCTACATTTTCGATGTTGGATTTCCCGTGCCAACGAGAAGCCGCTCCGCACGATAAAACGAAAATATTGCAGCCGTTAGTGGATCCATCCGGAATGACCCAAATCAATCAATTACATGGCGTTCTCACGAATTGGGCATCTCCCAAACCGCATTGTGGCGTATTGAGCTTGAGCTTGAACTTGGCTAGACTGTACAATTCGTAGTTGCTCTCCGTGATTGACCTGAACCAACCAAATTGCACAAAGAACACACAGAATGACGCTTGGGACTAGCAAATCATTCTCGTTGTGAAATTTTCGGTGATCCGAGCTTTAAATGGTCAATAACGACGCTGGTCACGTCCTTACAGTCAGCAGGGGAAGGGAAGGAATATTAGTATGATATTCACCGCCCGAAGGCCAGTAGGGTCGCCTCTATAGCGTGGTTCCCTAGCGTTTATCAAGAAAGGAATAGTTGTTAGTGGGAAGGGTTAACAATCTGGATTCACAGCGGAATGTGATGTGATTCTATAAACGCGGACTCTCAATCTCTCAACGAAGCGTAATCCCGAAAATCGAACGCTTTTCATCGAGAAAATTTTTATTTTATCATGCGTCATACTTTTCAATTTTTCATATATTTTAACATGAACGAACCTTAGCAACCTGGAAACATCTCCACAATAAAACGGACCTACAATATATATCGTGGTATATCGCACCGCTAACTTTCTAATTTTCCACAAATTTTGATTACCGACGACGGAGAATATTCGTGAGAAACCTGAAAAGGTAACCCAAAACCACCTCCATAAAAATAGTGGACCTATAATTTTTATCGTAGCTTATCGCGTCGCGGACTTCCTAATTTTCTATACATTTTAACAGATGATACACGTTTTTGATTGAATCATTCAAAATATTTCATGGACTATCGGGTTGCATACTTTCTAACCTTTAATTTTGATCGCCTTACGATGGAGGTTACCCATGGGAAACCTGAAAAGGTCACCAGGAAACCCCTCTTTGATAAAACAGACTTATCATTTCACGCTTTGCGAACTTCCTTATTTTCATAATATGTTGACACCCAACGATGGATGTAATTCATGGGAAACCAAAAAAGGTCACCGAGGAGCACCCAAACAGTGAGAGAGACATTCAAAATATCTCGTGGATTATCAGGACGCACACTTTCTCTAACTTTTGTAATTTTCTATCACCCTACGATGGAGGTTATTAATGGGAAACCTGAAAAGGTCACTGAGAAACTCCTCAACAACAATAAAAGAGACGTTAAATATATTTCGTGGATCGCGTCGTATTCTTTCAAACTTTTGTATTTTCTAACTATCAAGTGCGAGATGTCATTAGAATTAGACTGATATCTCGAAAATCAGTATTTTCCGGACCAAAAGCGGTTTTCTTCGCAGTTGAAGCAAACTGCAAATATACATTTATTCCACCACCACCAATACTACACACAAAACACAATATCCCATCATAACTCTACGAAAAACCATTCAATCTCAACAGTGTGAATGAGTGATGCAAATATACCCTAACATACTCCTCCAATTCATCGAACCTCCGTCACAAGTCTGAAATCGCATTCAAAATCGTTCTCCCAAACCGCATTGTGGCGTATTTTGCGGAAAGTTCTCGGATCAAGTTGACCCAAGAACTTAAGTCACTTGACCATATGAAGCGTCGACATTCTCCGATAGGGTTCTGGCGAATCTGAAGAAAATGATGAGTTTCATCAAAAAATCAACTCCAACGATGAGGCTCATTTCTGGCTAAAAGGCTTTGTTAACAAGCAAAAAACATGCGTTAATGGATGGAAAAAGATGCAAACACACATGTGCTTCAAGAAACACCATCGCAACCGCAAAAAGATACTGTTTGGTGTGGTTTTCATGTCGGAGGAGTGATTGGGCCGTATTTTTTCGTCAATAAGAACAACCGTTATATTACCGTCAATGGAAAACGCAATCGCGACATGTCGTAAAACTATTTTTAGCAAGAATTGGAGAATCTTAACATCAATGAATTTCATTCTTAAAATGTAAAAGTTGAACTACAACCACAGTGTTAAACATTCATAATTATTATAGAATAATAGTGTTTTACATAATGAATAGATAATAAATGCTCGAACAGTTCAATGACCGGTTCTACAACTACATCCAAAATTGATTTTTAGCTCATGTTTTGTCATCTCGATTTATGACATTATATGAGACATAACATAACAGAAAATGCCATGGCTCTCAAATACTGGTAAGCATTTGTATAATAAACATGGTACAGCAATATAAGATCAATACGAGCGAGCGAAATGCTCGGCCCAGACCGAGATAGATATTGCTATCCTTCATGCGCTCCTTTTGACGTAGGACTACGTCTTACATTAAGGGTGCCAAATCAGAAAACAGGCCACGTTTTTATGAAATAAAGTTAACGTTAATAACTATTTTTGCTGCGAACGGATTTTAACGATTTGCATACCAATCGAATCAGAAACTTTCTAAGATTTGTTTGATATGCTATGTATTGCAATCCCATAGTCTGTATATGGTTTAAATTGATGAAAATTGGAAGCATTCCCATTTCCCCATACATTTGATCTGTCCATTTGTGTGATTTCCCGAACAGAGCTGTTAATAATGAGCAACTTATGCAGCCGCTAGAATAGAAACAGTCGGAGACGAATGAATCGTTGGATTTAAAGTCTCCGTAAATAAATGAAAAGAAGAAGAAGAAGAAGAAGAAGAAGAAGAAGAAGAAGAAGAAGAAGAAGAAGAAGAAGAAGAAGAATAGAAACAACGAAGGGGGATAGCGAAAAGAGAATATTTGCGAAATAAGCTGACGCTAGCGTATAAGTATTGCATCTCCTCTGAGGAAATTCTCAGAATCTTTCTGTGCCCGAAACAACAAAGGTCGCTTATTCTGCTCGTTTTGTGTTTTATGTTTCCCCTCGAGCTGTGAACGCTAGCGAATATTTCACTTGAAATTTATCGCTGCAACTGTGTGCATCTGTTAGATGCGTGTTTGATGCTTGTTGAATGGCGATGTACGGAAGATGCCTCTCGTTAAATAATGTTAAATAAAGTGCAATGCGTGCATTGATATAAAATTGATATAAACAAATTGCAACATATGACTAATTAGTGTATTGTTCTCGCAAAGGCAAGAAAGAATCGTTGCTACCCGAAATGATTCCACAAAACCACGCAAGCTATTAAACCTTTTCAGGGTCTCCGGGACTTTTTACTAAAGAGTTATTTATTAAATTTCGGCGTATTCGCAAATAATATCCGAAATTATAAACCAACAAATTTAAAAAAAAGATTGCGTAGTCCTACGTCCTAAACGGTCGTGTCTCGGATACAACCCCTCGATTTTTTTACTCTTAGAGAACACTTTCCAACTTCATTTTATAATCAGGTGCAATATTATCCCGCATTTGTTGAACCATGTGGATAGCGTGGTCGTGTAAAACAGTCTTGCGTCCTAGCCGGCCTTGGTTCGATCCCCGTTGTCGTCGTTTGAACCCTTTTTTTTGGGTGCTATCCCAAAAAAGATGAAAAAAAAAAAGAAACAGATGTCTGCTTACACACATACAAACATTTTAAAGCGTTGGGGGACAGATGACATTATTTGCCTATTTGACGTTTCAAGGCACGAAATGGCAAGTTTTCTGTCGAAAATGAAATGCTTTCTGACAACGCTAGTTTGGGTGTACACACAAAAGCGGCGTTTGTTACCGTATTAAAAAACAGATCAACAATGTCTTGAATAGTGTCCCAAACATGCAGCTTAGAACCAAAAATGAATGGAATCTTGTTGCTTTTAGTGATAAGTGCCACTTTTAAGTAATTGACAGAAAAAAAAATCGTGCGTTCATGAGACACATAACCGAGAAATGCGATAGGCCGTTTAGCTTTCAATGCTCGTATGCTCGGTTTCATAAAAAGATTTAGTTACAATTTCAGTGATCCATACACAATAAAAACATTGTATATAAGTTTAGTAAGATCTATTTTAGAATATTGCAGTGTTGTATGGGCACCCTACCAAGAACTGCACTCCAATCGAATAGAATCAGTACAAAAACAATTTTTATTATTTGCCCTGAGAAAGCTAGGCTGGACAACATATCCCCTTTCCCCATATGAAGCCCGTTGTATGTTAATAAATATTGAAACACATGAGAAACGCAGAGAAAATGCCACAGTTTCATGTTTAATTGACTTAGTTTCACACAGGATTAGTTCTGAAAACTTACTTGAAAATCTAAATTTTTATGCACCAACACGAGCCTCGCGAGCACGGAATTTGTTCAAACCAACTTCATTTCGAACTTTATATGCTATGAATGATCCACTTAATAGAATGATGAGAACGTACAATAAGTACAATAATGTAATTGATGTGACAATGACGAAGAAATCATTGAAAAAGTCATTGACTGAAAGATCATTGTATTCGTGAATTACAGTTTTATCATAAATGTTTGCTGCGTTGCATTTCGTAATTCATTATTAATACAAAATACATGATACCTCTAATAATTGATTTTCATAAATATAGATATTAATTATTCATTAAGTATATTGTAATTGTAATGTAATGTATGTAATTGTTGTCTACTATAGTTTGACGAAATAAAGAAATATGAACGTATCATTATGAAACGTTCACAGATGTTTAGGGAATACACTAGGCTAAAAATTTGCCTGCAAACATTAGAACTTACTGCGATATTTGCAGAATTACAGTGGATTCAGTAAAACACTAAAAAATTATGTTTTTGGAACTTTTTTGAAATCGATGCAAAAAATTTAAATAATTTTTTTTCACCAAATTAATAAATTATCCTTGTGAATTTTTTGGAGTTTTCAAAACTGTCTTTCGATTTGCGGTGCGATGGTTGGTTATTGAATTGTTCATCATGAAAGATGAAGGGGTAATTTTCATTCGAACTGAAATATCTCTGTGTGGGAAGGTCCTACAGGAACGTTCTTGGGACCAAACGAAAGCTAGTTGATAAGGTTAATTGAATTTGCTGTTGAGTTGGTTAGCAAAAACTTGTGTTAGCCCAGAATATTCTTGAAAAATCAAAGAACAATCGATTTTTCATTGCTTCCCAATATTGTTACCTATTACACCTACACACACCAAGATAAAAATATGTACGTAAAGTATTCTAATACCCGAAAGTTGTAGCTTCAAAATGATGCGCATCCCATCGATATGCGTTAAATTTTCGATCCCATCGATATGCGTTTTTACAATTTCCGATATCGCACTCTGTTCCTCTAATTTTTTTTTTTGTCGAGTGTATTTCCAACAATCAATTTAAATTGATATATAGTAAGATATTTTTGAAACGATTACGATTGCTTTCTGTAATGGTAACCATTACAACGTGTTAAACACTAGTCGCATTTGCGTTTTCAATTTTCACTAAATTTTAATGCTTTTTCCACAATTCTTTCAATTGTTCTCACCCTGCTCCTGCGTCAATCCTTCCAACTCCGTAGATCTCGTCCCTGTTCCCTCGACCAGGATCAACAAAGTTCAGAACATGCTTACACTGTGTTGTGTGTTTGTACTGCATGAGGCGAGGAAAAGTTTTGTGTGCTTTTCTCTCGAGTGTTCGTTTGTGTGTATTTTTTTTTTTTGCTTCCAATGTTTTATTCGACCAGAGCAAAAAAAAACAAGTTGGCACTTCCCCGTCGTTTGTTCTTTTGTTCCGTCGTCTGTACCGGCGGGTCGTTTTCGTATTGCGCTTTCTCGAAAAATCATTCATAAGGTCGTTTGAACGAAAGTGTTGCTGGACACACTCGCGTACTGTTTAATTATTTGTTTGCGATTCCACTTTGGCCACTGCCTTTTCCGGTGGTTCCGGTTTTTTTTTCCAGCAGGAAACATGTTCACTCGCCCATTGTATGCTTGACTACTTGTTTGCATTGTAAGGCGAGCTTCGCCAGTCCTAAAATCCACGCTTTCACCGGGAAGTGCTATTTGATTATTTGAAAATGGAAATACACGTTGGTGGGTAAATAAAGCATGCAAATGAGTTCTCAACAAAGCGTATGATATATTTACCGACAATCAATTGTTCTCCAATGGAGATGGAGATTTTACATGGGAACAACTGAAAGGAGGACACCAAATTTCGGGAGGATTAAAGCGAATACCGGCAAAGCCGCGTTGTACACACCGAAGCACACGCCTTGGATGGTAAGAAAATTAATCCTCTCATATTACCCTGCTTCATCTCCGAAATTCACCCAATCTCTACACTCTACGCTACGACTGCACACAGGTGTACCAGAATGCCTTCCAGCAGCCATTCTTCTCCGGCGGAGCTTCTTAGCGATGAATATTATTATAATTCTTTCGTTAAATGAAAACTGCTGTTGCCGTTTTTGGGGCCGACTTCCGTCGTCTGCCGCCCCGAGGAAATCTTCCTCGGAACACGGAGGATCAACTTCAGCACTATTTTTCCGCCTCCACCAGCCGCCCTCAGCCACCGAAAAGTCCACACAAAATGTTTCAATTTAGCAGAAAATTTTGCGTTTTTAATATTTTTTAATTTGTTCCGTTACTTTTGGCCAGGCACAGAGCCACATGGTAGCGACGGTAACGCACGGAGAAGAGTAGCATTTTACAGCAATTAGTGCAATATGACTATCCTTCGGCATCAGAGAACTGGGATTTTCCGCTGCCATTACAAACTTTTCCCGTAGCGCCATGGAGACTCAAGTGCACACAAACCCGGTTGCTTCCCGTAGATTGGACGTGTCGATTCGGGCTTCCTTTGCACGGATCGGATGATCAGCGGACGGCAGCACTTGTCGAGGCATCAATGTTTGAAAATGATGCATGAAACATGATCGTCCTCTAGTTATCCTATTATTCCCATGGTTTCCAACAGAGAAAAACTTCCCCCACCCCCATTATGCATTTTCCATCTGTCGTTTGAAACTTGCCTTTTAATTCTGAGCTGTGCCCATAAAATTTATATGATAAATCTGACAGCCTGCCCCACTTTCGGAGGCTTTTTCTTCATCTCTCTGTCGCGCTGAAAATGCAGATTTTCGGCGTCAGTTTTACCGTACATTTTTACACACCTCCTTCAAGCTTTCCACTTTTCGCCTTTTTTCGGAGATTGGGCGCGAAGCAGTGCTTCGCCGCGTCTGTGTTTACACACCGGATACACAGTCCCTCGTGAGGGCAGTCCCTTGTGGAGCTTCCCCCTTTTTACGTAATCCCGTCAAATTTATAAGGAGCTTAGTTAATTAAATTTTCATTTAGCTTTCACGGCTGTATTATTTTTTTCTGCACAGAAGAGAGAGGTTCGCAACCGAATTTATTTCTCAACTGTGCATACCGACAAATTTGTAGTAGCCAGACAAACACAGACCGGAGCGTGTTAACTGTGAATTTGTGTTTCACTTTTTGACAAACACTAGCTTCGGCTTCCGGGATTTTTGTTTCGTTTTGTTGTTTTTTGTTTTTTTTTGCTGTTTTGGCATGGCTCGAGCCGGAGTGTAGTGTTCGGTGATGTAGTTGCAGTTTTCTCTGTTTAAACAGTGTTGTTATGTATTTTGTTTGTTGTAATTTTTGTGCACTGCGTTTTGTTTTGATTTGATTTAACAGTCGATTGTTATTAGCTCTCATTCTACTCCATTTGGGAAATTGCTCGAACCATCGTTTCAGTTTTGTGTATTTTTAAGTATAAAGTATAGTATTAATTCAAAGATTATACATGTGATTGATTATTTTTTTCATATTACTATTAAAATAAAACGCTCACCTGGGCTACGAAGACCTACTAGACAATACATGTATTTGAAAGACGTGTACTTCTGCCGCAGAACGTAGTAGGGTAAATGATCTTGGTTTGTCCAGTCGAAAATATGATCATGGTTTGCCCACTTTTTTGAATGCTCTAATTCAGCGCTCCTGTGTCAAATAAGGCCTTCGAATGTTTCGAAACATATAAATGAAATTGCCTTTTACATGATTTATAGTAGTTTGATAGTATATTTTTACGAAATCACATGTTTTAAAGGATTAGAAAATACACCTTCTATTTGTGTCAATGCGCCCCTCATTCGAGCTAACTTTTAATCGATCACCAGATGATTATTTGGCACGTATTCAGACCTTTTGTGGATTACAACACTTATAAATATTGTAAACATCATGCTTGCTCACCATTTGTATCGGATTTACATAGCTAAACCATTAAATTAACGCATTTTGATGAACTCAATTCTGATCATGAGTTGTCCAATTCAATAATGTTGTTTTGTCTACATGATTTCTATGGCAACCGCTTGGCGCGCTGCAGTTTGTTTATGTTTGTTTATGGTGTGCTTCGCGCATAGCAGAAGTATGGTTTTTCTTTGTTGATTGTGTTGAGGTGAACACTTCTAAAATGCCCAAGAAAAGGCAATATTCTGAAGAAAGCCTAAATTATGAATGAATCAATATGATGACAGTAAACTCAAGCAATGATAAATGCTACATCTAATTGTGAATTCGAATGTTTTCATTCAAAAATGGAGATTTCTAAAACCGGACAAACCATGATCATTTTTTTGGGCAAACCATGATCAGAGGTGGTCAAACCATGATAATAATTCTTCTTTAAGGAAAATCGTTAAAAAACATAAAAATTTGAATAATTTCAACACCTTATAGTATTAGCAACTAGAGACTTGGGGCTTTTCAACAAACCCAAACTCGTATCGATTATGTGTGATTTTCATGAAGAAAAATCAATTTGCATTTACTAGTTGCGTAAAAACACCCCAAATTGAACAAACCAAGATCATTTACCCTATACCATTGATAACAATCGTTTGCTTGTCGAAACTTATCAAGTCTTCTCAACAGGTACTGTCAGACTTTCTGCCAACTCTTCCAGTCCGTAGCTGACATATTTTGGTCCTGTTCACTCGTTTTTTCTGCTATAAAGGGCAATTGGTCTCCAGCCTTCGACAATCCGTAAAGATACACAAAGATGCCTCGGTGTGCAACTTCATTTCCTGCAACGGATCATACATTGCAATAACAGGTATCATGATCAGGGCCGGTTTCAAGCCTTCAAATGAATTAACTAGCTCTTTTCGTTCCACTCGCACTCTCGATCATGCCGCAACAGTTTCACTAGTACAGTCTACGAGTTCTTCCCGCGATCCCGGGTTTCTTTTTCCGTTCCGCTTCGTTCTTCTAAACTTGGTATCCGAATTAATACACGCTGAACAAATTGATAAACCATACCTTCAGTCAACTTACTTAAACGGTACCCGACCGTTTGCGTCGGGATGATCTTCGCATCCAACAGCTCCTTTACGATACGTTTGATTTCCTACTCCCGTGAGAACTCCATCTTGTACTTTTCATACACTGGTCGAGGATCTTGTAGCACACTGTCCAACTCAACGAATTTCACCTTGTCCCTCTTCGAAAAATATACTCGATTATCTTCAACGCACTCTAGAAGCACGTTCGCCATGACCAAGTAGTGCAATACCAGCAATACCAATAGCAGTGTAGTAATTCTCTTGCTTCATAGGATCATAAACCTGAATTGAATGCACTTCTCGCACACGTTTTGTTTTTCAATTCTTCTTTTTATCCCTTTCACACTTTATTTTCGCAGCCGATCCTCCCTTCTTTCTTCGTCATCACTACAGTTTCCCTCTTCAGGACGTCTGTATCTGCTATCACTGGCAATTGCTGTGCAGAGTTCGGTACCACTATCAAGTCCGCCCTTTTTCTTCAATTTCATCTACTTTCAACACCGCAATCACGTCCTTTGTTCAGCCCTTTCAGCCATTTCTCGTCTGTAGCTGACCAGAGGTGTTTTGTTCGCGATTGCAATACAGTCAAGCTTCCTTTTGAACGATCCTTTTTGTGCGATTTTTATGTGACTTTATCTCTTGTGGTATATTTTGTGTGGTATATGAAAAAGAACATATTTGATGAATTCATCAGCCATTTAGTTTTTTTTCTATTTTATTTTATTTTGATTTTTATTAAAATTTTTATTTCTATTTTATAAACCAGTAAGTTTATTGTTTTTTTTTTCAAAAATTAATGCTTTATTCAAATTACACGTTACAAATTTAATATTCAAAGTATTTCCCTTCGCTAGTCACAATTTTTTCCCATCTTACAAAGATTCAATTCACGAATCCCTTTGCGGAAATAATCGGCCGGTTTGTCGGATAGCCACGAATCGATCCAATTTTTGACTTCATCAAAATTGGAGAAGTGCTGGTCAACCAGACCATGTTGCTTCGATCGAAAAAGGTAGTAATCGGACGGAGCAATTATTGCCATTTCAGCGTTTCCAAGTATGTTTTGACCGGTTTCGCGACATGCGGACAAGCATTGTCGTGCTGCAAAATAACTTTATCGTGTCTTTGCTCGTATTGTGGCCGTTCTTTCTTCAGTGCACGGCTCAAACGCATCGAACGGTAGAGGTCCCCCGTAATGGATTTCTCATAGAACACCAGATCCAGCTGGTCCCACCAAATAGACAGCATAACCTTCTGGCCGTGAATATTCTGCGCGGCCCTCGATGCTGTTGCATGGCCGGGGTATCCATACGTTTGCCCGACGTTTAGGATTGTCATAATGGACCCATTTTTCATCGCCAGTAACGATTCGATTATAAAATCGATTTTTGTCCCGTTGGAGCAGTTGTTCGCACGTGAAAAAACGGCGCTCGACGTCTCGTGGCTTCAATTCATATGGCACCCAATGTCCTATCTTTCGAATCATTTCCATTGCTTTTAAACGAATATGGTTTGCTGAGCTACTCCAAGTGTATCTGAAAGTCTTTGTTGCGTTCGTGACGGATCTTGATCGAGTAAAGCCGCCAATTCTTCATCTTCTAACTTTTTTGGCGGTCCGGAACGTTCTTCGTCTTCCAAGTCAAAATAACCACTTTTAAACCGTGCAAACCATGTTTGACACCTTCGCTCAGTTGGAGCATGGTCACTATAAACTACCACCAAAATGTGATGACTTTCCGCAGCTTTTTCTTCATATTGAACGAAATGACGAAATTCGAGATATTCGAAGTGCGCTTCAACTTTTTGACATATACTGAAAGAAAGACGCGCAATGACAGTAGCTTTCCAACGCATTTCTGGAAGTTTGATTCATTGAAATAATAATCAAGTTACGCCATCTGTTGTAAAACCGAAGAAACTTACCGGTACACCTAAAAGTATTTTGTCGCAATATAAAAGTACAATTACTAGTCTTATGCTTCGTTTTGTTTATTTTAACTCATTATTGTTTATTGAGAGCAAAAGGTTGATCTTCTTATCAACGCAAGTTAGTGAGCACCTTAATAACCGGTCCTTGGGATGATGTTTTCTGGCCCAAAGTCCTGAAGATCATTCAAATCATGACAGACCTGACAAAATATATCTCCGTAACAGAAACCTGTAAGGTTAAACCGAACAAAATGCAAATTGTCGTGTCTAACCGGTAACACGCAAATGAAATCGTTGCTAAGATATATAATATGTCCTTTCATGACGAGGAAATTGAAGAGGTGATAACAGAAGCGGGTCTGACGTGCCAAATATGAAAGGCAGTTAGCAAGTATCGTACTCTCATTTGGGCTAAGTAGGTTTAGAAAGAGTCGATAAAGGAAGTGTTCGAATTATTTGCTGGGTAAAAATTCGAGTGGAACGCACTTTAGACTATTTAGATATGATCTTAAATAATGAATTAACGAGTGTTCGATGGTATTAATTTTTCACTGAACTGCAATTAAATGAAAATTGACCCAATCTCATCCCTCAGAAGGGGTGACAATGAGTCAAAATACGAATATTGCTTACTTTTAAGAATTATGAATTATTATTTAAGAATTAAGAAGTATCTTTAATAATTATTTGAGTTACGAAAATAGAGATTGACACTAGAAATGCGATAGAAAAGAAGATATATGAGGATTTTCCTTATTTTCCACTGTCGACGATGTCTTCTGCCGTAAAGCGGGTTTCTAGGGGGATATCAAACTTCTTTCGTTGCTGACTTATAGTGTTGATGTACGCGAAAATAAGATGAAATGTTAAGCCATCCAGAAACGAACGTGGATTGCCACTAATTATAATTGTATTGGTGTATTTTTGCCCCTACAATGCAGCTTTGTTGTGTAATTATGTTCAATTTTACACTACGTTTATTAAGCGTTCTACAAAAAAATTTCAACGACACAAACTAGACAGTGATAAAAAATGTACACTCTGTCCAACTTCAATAAGACCAGATGATGAATTCTTTAGAAATGGGATGAACCTTAACACTGCTAAAACTTATATAAAATATGCAAAAATTTAATATGAACAATTGTTTGGGTGTCGTAACAGATTATTCAATGTTTTTGCTGTTTTTTTTATTCATTGATTCTAGCTGGATGAATGAAGATTGTCGATTCGATTGGTCATAAGCATACAAATCATCATGCAAACATAAATTCCAAAGTTAAAACTATTTCATAAAAAATCTGATCTATTTTCAGACTTCGCACACTTAATGTGAGTCCTAAGTCAAAAATAGTTGAATGAAGTCATATAAAAAGGGTTCATTCAATTAAAGAAAAATGCTAATTCTACCAATTTTGTGCTCTGTATTGAGCGTGATGGGAAGACCGTGTAAATTTTCAAACATTATACAAGTTTACCTTGAAACCAACCAATTATGTATTTAAGGAATCGCCGTCGCTGTCGACTTGAGTTACAGAAGTCGCCTGGCTTTGAAATGTTTTTCCAGGCAATGTTCGAGTTGGTAGGTTTTCGTATTTATGGGCAGAATTTTATTTGGTTGGTTTCTAGGTCAACATGTATAATGTTTGAAAGTTTACGCTCTCTGATTCTAAAAATATGTCATGTTGTTTACATATTTTTGTCGGATTTTTTAAAAGATATTACTAAAGCCTGTCCACGTTAAATTTCGGACAGTTTGCTTTCTTCTTCTTCTTCTTCAATGGCACTAACGTTCCTAGAGGAACTTCGCCGTCTCGACGTAGTATTACTTGCGTCTTTTTTATTAGTACTTAGTTGAGGTTTCTATGCCAAATAACACGCCTTGAATGCATTCTGAGTGGCAAGCTCTAGAATACGCGTGATCACAGTGCAAGTCGGAGGAAATTTCTTTGACGAAAAATTCCCCCGACCAGAACGGGAATCGAACCCGAACCCCCGGCATGTTAGTTATGACGCTAACCACTCGGCCACGGGAGCACTTGTTTTCTACAGTTTTCTTTCAGTGTAGTTTATGAAATATTTCACTAATCAATAAAATATTTCACTTACATGACAGCTGAAACCCTCCTCTTTATTTCGATGTCCAACATGTTTATATTCTTTTTCAGTTTGGTAAAATGGCGTCGAATCAAGTGGAAATACGCAAACGCATTTAGCGCGAACGGCAGCAAAATCGCAAAAAAGCTGAAACTGCCGAAGAGTATCGTGTTTAGTGTGTGCAAATCGTTTGACCAGCGCTTCGGAATGGTCGAAAGGTTGGAAGCGGAACAAATCGAAAAGTATGCTCCCGACAGATGGACCGAAAGGTGGTTGCCATTATTGAGAAACATACCAACCTTTCCGTTAGAAATGTGGCTCGGAAGGTGGGAAAATCAAAATCATATGTACAAAAAGTGAAGCAGAGACATGGACTGAAGGCGTACAAAGTGAAAAAGGTGCCCAATCGTGATGATAAGCAAAATTTCATTGCAAAAAGCCGTGCTAAGGTGCTCTATATCCAGTTTTTGCAAAAATGATCATGCACTATAATGGACGATGAAACTTATGTTCTCGAAGACTTCAAACAGCTTCCGGGCCTCGCTTTTTATACTGTAATGCGAAGTAGCCGTGTGTTTCCGAAACTAGGAGCAGTCTAAATTCGTCAAAAAGTACTTGGTTTGGCAGGCCATATGCAGTTGTGGCCGAAAGTCCAAATCTTTCGTCTTTACCGGCACTATCAACAAAGATGTCTACGAGAAGGAATGTCTCCAGAAGCGGTTGCTACCAGCGGTTGGTATAATGCACCTGAGGTCAAATATGTGCCAAAACAACAAATCCACCGAAATGTCCAGAACTTCGCCCAGTGGAAAAGTACTGGGCTCTGATGAAGCGAAAACTATTCGAAACTAAGAAGAAAGCGAATGGCATTAATGATTTCAAGAGGAGATGGAAAAGTGACGCCGCCAGCGGAACGGAACGGAACCTACGTACGGAACCTAATGGCAGATGTTCCCAAGAAAGTTCGTGAATTTTACAGACAACGTAATAAACATCGAAGTAAGCTTTCCTTGTTATAAATATAAATCTATTTTACTGAAATAAACAATCGGTTTTGTTGTATTACGTGAATTTTTTGTTTTACTGGTATCATCTTGGTGTCCGAAACTTAACGTGGACAGGCTTTATTTTATAATTGTGACGGAGTGTTTAGTCACAAGGTGCAAGAATTTGATGATAATATCGACGGAATTGATATGCTTACTTTTTCGTCCCCATTTATCACACTATTGCATCATTCAAAATACAGAGAAAATGACAGAAACCGACAGATGACCTCACATCAATTTGAGGTGTAATTATTCTTGTAATAATGTATCAATATTAAAAATTTGAAATTCAGAGGTGAATAGTTTTTCAAAAAGAGAGAAAAGAAATTTCATGCATAACGGGTTAAGTATGTTTAATGTATGGAATTATGGCAGTTATGATCTAGTTATTCTTGGATGGCACTAACGTTCCCAGTAGAACTTTTGCCTTCTCAAAGTAGGTATCACTACACCCAAAGTTAATTTTCAGCACATGTTATGGCATCCCGATTTATTACATAAAGTGAGCTGAAAAATAACTGAAAATGTTGTACTCCCCAATACATGTATATCATTTGTATAATATATATATATATATATATATATATATATATATATATATATATATATATATATATATATATATCATATATGCTAGAGCCAATATGAGCGAGCGAAACAGGAGACACATTTAAATGAAAGCATATGAAAGCTTTTCGTATAGGTGGCCAAATACACGGTCCAGACAGAGAAAGATAGATTCTAGATATATTCATTTTCTTCTTTATCCTCTTAGAAAACACTTTCCCACTTCATTTTATGATAAGGTGTAATATTATCACGCTTCTATAAAACAGCACTTGCCGCTATATGGATAGCGTGGTCGTGTGAAATAGCTTTGCATTCCAGCCGGCATTGGTTCGATCCCCATTGACATCGTATGGACTTTTTTTTTTGCACAATCCCAAATGAAATGAGAAAAAAACAGAAAAAGATGTCTGCTCGCATTCATACAAACCATTTATAAGCTTTTAAAACAGCTCATTATTTGTGCATTTGACCATCCACAGCACACGAAATGGCATAATTTCTGCCAAAGATGTAATGTTTTCTGCCAACGCTGGTTTGGGTGGAGCATAATTTTTATTAGTAGTACTCAATGAGGTACATATAGAGGTGGAGCAGTAGGCGAAGTGTATCTGTATTGGCAAACAAAATATCGTGTCGTAATTATTTGCATTCAATATGGAATGTATATGGAAGAAACAAAACAATGTTGAAAGTACTCACGGTTGCATGATAATTTGAGCCAAAATTCGCATGAAATCATTCAACTGGTTGTTTTTTAACAGATGGCAATTATATCGTAGCTTATTTCGGTTATTCATGTGACAAAAGGTCCAGAGAGCAGTCGTATGCTTAGTTCTGGAAAACAGTAACGTGAAATTTTGATTAGTTGGAGATTATTATCTCACAACATACACACCGAAACTGAGAGCCTTCGAAAAATCAACTTCATTACGATAAAATAATGAAACTTCGTTTGTTTCTATGAACGTGGGGGAGTGAAAATGCCGCATGGAAATATCACTTTTATCCGTCTTTTTAGACGAGATTTCACTAATATTCACTCCAAGCTATCACTTTAGTCTCTTGTCAGCGGGAGCTCTACAAAAATTAACGTTTTTAATTGATGAATTACTTCCTGAAAATAGCATTTTCACATGGATGCGATGGGCAATCAAAGATAAACACAACGACTGACGTCACTATTTGCGAAATAGTTATGGCAGCGCATGCTGTGCTCGACCATCTTCATTACCTTTTTTCCAGGACATTGAGTAGTACCTAGTTGAGAATTCTATGCCGGATATAAGGCTTTGAATGTATTCTGGAGTGACAAAGCTCTAGATTACGCGCGATCACAGTGCAAGTCGGGAGAAATTTCTTTGACGAAAAATCTCCTGGCCAGAACGGGAATCGAACCCGAATCCCCGGCATGATAATGTGGGACGCTAACGACCTCGACCACGGGAGCACGCAACAAAACAGCTGATAAAACTTATTAAACTTCCAATTAATGTACAATGTTCGCTTGAATCCTTCGGCTGGTTTTGTATTGGAAATAGACTCCGCTTGGCACTCGAAACATCCGACCGTTTGTGCTTTCTAATTTCACCGCTGTTTTAGTTCTCTTTCCAATTCAACTGACTTGACCCTGAAGGCTTCTGGCTTCAAAAGACTGCTAATCCTTGTATCAGAGCCCCACACCAGAGAGAGAGAGAGAGATCATGTGCGTGATAATCGACTTGCCATCAATTGATTCATCACCACCATCGCCACACATCCTCCGGCTGGAACAGTGTACATCTTCTATCGACAATTTATTATGTTTGTAATCGTTTAGGAAAACATGAAACATTTACAACCATCCCTCCGGCAGCGGTGGCGTCTGAACTCTGGTTCGCCTTCCCCCTGTTTACGTACGATATTTACTGGAAATTTCGTTCCGCAACCCTTTCCTCCCACTCCACGGAGATATAGGTTCGCTGTTGTCCTCGTTGTTTATTGGGGGTGGAAAAACGTATCTCTTTGTGGGAACCGGAGACGAACCGAGCGCTCCAAGGAATGCAGACAAAGTTTCTATTAACATTTATATCGTACTTTGTCAAAGTGACTGCTGCACTCATGAATAACCTTATGGGATCGATGAGATGTGCAGTGCATCGTACATTTGTGATTGTATTTATGAGGCTGTTAGTCGATGACCTTTCTTCAGAATGCAATTGTGAATCAATAATGGGCGAGATAGAGATGTATGTAAAGAATCAACTAATTTATTTTTCAAAAACTATAATACATGTCTAAAACTTTGATACGAAACACTTGCTCCATTCGATTATGATATCGCAATGAATTATTCACGACCAACGAGTGGCAAATGTCCTATACTCTCCAGCTCCAGCGTTGATGAACGGTCCAGGAGAAGAGACACTAACCACAGTGAAGATGTCCGTACTCACCCACACCCACACCCACACCAACACACATACACACGAACATCCCGACGACTGATAGTTTGCAGCAGACGACGCTATCTAGCAGCGAATGATGGTGATAGGATCCGGACGGGTGACGTGATGGTTAAATCCTTTAAGCTCGTTCAGTGCTTCCACTCCGCGATAATAATAACTGTTCCGAGCAAGCAGCTAGTCGACACTGAATTGATAGCTAGCTGCCGGAGATGGAATGGAAGCGTCAGTCCATGGCAGTATGCAAACTGTTGCTGCTCCTTCTGGGAAAGCGCTTTCAGCTTCATTTCGTTAATCACACGGATAATATCGCGCGCTTTAAAGCGATGAAAAGATATTACAAGCCGGGTGGGAAAATTCAATTATGATACTTGCTCGTTCTGTTTCATTATAATAAATCTTTTTTTTTTCATGATTCATTGGTGGTTCGCTTTGGTGGTTCTTGTTGTGTTGTCAAACTTGTCAACTGCTAATATTTTCTTGCAACCGTCAAAATTTGATATTTCACACCACTAGTGGCACTCGACGTCATCCAATTTACATTTAAGGATGATATAAACAAAGTACTTATTCTTTCTCATTAATAAGGCCCTAGGTAAGGTAATTGATAGAGCCCTAGGTAAGTTTTGAAGAAGTGGAAGAGCTTTTCCAGGCACAGTAAAACTTTAATTGATCATGTTTATTCCAATTTTGAAACTATTAATCCAGTCACGGATACCAATTTGAAAATAACCGATCATGAGACCTCAGGTATCAATATTGTAGATAATTTCATAGCAAACGACGATTTTGTTTAATTAACGTGCTGGAAGAAATATTCGATACATGCTGTTTCGAATCTTGTGACGAGAAGCCTGAATTTTCCATTCGAGCTTTAGCTTGGGTAGACTATACGATTCGTAGTTGCTCTCCGTGATTGACCTGAACCAACCAATTTGCACAAAGAACATACAGAATGACGCTTGGGACTAGCAAATCATTCTCGTTGTGCAATCTTCGGCGATTCGAGCTATAAATGGTCAATAACGACGCCGGCCACGTCCTTACAGTCACCAGGGGAAGGGAAGGAATGTTAATATGATATTCGCCGCCCGAATATCATGGAAGGGATAGTTGTTAGTAGGGACAAGTATGAATGAGGATTCACTGAGGTAAGTGATGTGGTTATGTAAACGGAGGAACAAAATTCTGAAAATTCTATATGTCACATCATGCGACAGAAATTATCTTCAGGTATCCTGAGAAGGAAAACCTGCATAATTAATTGGACTGGAATCAAATATATACTATTTATCGAACGCACTGTTTCTAATCGCCAGTCGGCGGACATTTAAGTGTGGGAATGCTGAGAATGTAGCCAAGATAACTCCTCTAAAGCCAATCGATCATTCAATATATTAAATTATTCATCACGGGTACGCCATCTCAAATCTAATCGCACGGTGGAGAGTTATTTTTTTGGAAACCTGAGAAGGTTTTACCAAAACGCGGTCGATCATGTCGAGCCTGTTCTAGAAAACTTGTCTTTTAGTTCATTAATAGATAAGAAAAAAAATTTCAAATTCCATTCAAATTCGAACAATTTTCGTTTTGTGAAGACTTTTATAAAATTGTTCACAAAACATTTACCATCAATGAGTACATAAGGATACTATTTTTCATAAAATGACCTGGCATTCCTGAATGCCTGAATTTGAGTCATACACACAAACACATAGTACCATAGAAAACTGAAATAAAAATACATATACTACTTAGCTTAAGTATTGTTGTATATCAATTCCATAACACATTGTCAATGTGTGTATGATCGCAATGACATGTCGCCTGTTCTTCCGCCTCCGCGGTTTCATTCTGTTTTTGAACATGTGAATTTCGTTTTCGCTGGTATTCTCACTACGCCAAGGCAAGCCAGACCATTAGGTCATCCACACGAGATTCTGCTTATACCCTCCATTAAAAGAGAAAGTCTGTCATCTTCGTACCGTACCGCTGCAAACAAATATTCTGAGAGTCGCGTTTCTCTCGTCACACATTTTCTAACATTTGCATACGAGCACAAAATGATGAAAAACACAAACACATTAACCCCTTGCCGTACGATTTAACTTCCAACAACAGGACCCAAACACCAGCACAGTGAGTCGTTTCGATACTCTGCTGAGTGTGTGTATCTTACTTACGATCGTAGCCAGAGTTGCCAATTATAAAACTGGAAGATTGCTCTTAAAAAACTGGAAGAAAACTGGATCCTGTAAAATCTTTTTATTTTAAGAAGACCGGCTATGATGTATCTAAATTGATTTTTACCCATTTCAATGCTTGAGAAATAGATTTTATTTATGCTTCGTGTAGTGTTTATATGTAGTTCATAAAACTCTAACTGTAATTACTGTGAAACAATATTTGAGGAATGGTTTTATTTGGGCAAAACTTGAAGAGTTTTGTATTTATCGCTTTATAAAATCCATAAAATGGCTGATAGAAGAGCGTAGCGTATAGTTCGATGCCTCAAAAAGGCACGGATCAGCATGAGCTGCGAGGTAAAATACAAAAAAAAATACCATAAACAACTTCTCATAATGTTATTTCAATACTCAAATAACCACAAACAACGTTGCTCAAGTATTACTTTGGTATTGAAATTATCAAATTTTGGTATTGAGAAGCTATTTCTCTAATTTTTTTTTGGTATTATTCATTGCTAATTTACATCTTATATTAGGGTTGTACAAACCAAATTTCGGTATCAAGATCAAGATGAGGGACCCTTAAATATTTCCTTTAGCTCGAGAAAGTACTTTTGAAAAACTATGCATAGTATGCTTTCTTGCAAAATATACACTATGGTTCACATGCATTTTATGCATGTTAGCTATTAGCTATTTAGGGGAGTTTGTTTGCATTAACTAAATTAATTATATTTAGAACTAAAATTCCTTCGAGTGACTATGAGAAACTAATATCAATTTTTTGTAAAGGGAAGCAAGGTTACTTGGGTTTTATATTCATATCAATTAAAGTCAATTAGAAGTCAATTAAAGTCCATTTACTCTAGTCAATTAAAGACCATTTACTCTATAACCTTCTGAGCTTCAGAATGTTTTAGAGGATCTAAAACATCTGATGTTTATAAAAACTCAGAGCCTGCATAGCTCGCGGACTCTATGAACTTTTTTTTTGTAAGTTTTCATTCTATGGACATTGTACCAGTCGCGAATGGAATGGTAGATCAATTGGTCTGAACTTCAGAATGGTTTGGAACATCCGATATTTATATAAATTGAAACACAGTGTAGCACATTAATTCTTGGGTAGGCTGTTGAATAAAATTAACAATTGAGTGATAGCCTGTTTTTAAAGAAATTTGATAAGTTACCACCATTCGGGAAAGCTCTCTGTTTTGGAATTTTCGATAAAAACCCGACCGATTAAACAAAATGGAAAGAACCGAATTACAACCTCGCCTGTCGCAGAAAAGAGATATCGATTCAAGGTCTAATGATAAATGTAAGAAAATTAAATTACATAAGGGATAAAAAGTGGGAGGGACAAATAATATTTATCATTGTAAATTTATTTTACATAAAATGGATAAAACTAGGGCACACATATGAAAAACTGGATAAAACTGGACGATATTACAAAAAAACTGGAATATTTTAGGGTTCAACTGGATGACTGGATCGAGGAAAAAACTGGAAGAATCCAGTTTAAACTGGAACATTGGCAACGCTGATCGTCGCAGTCCCGCATCATCACACGCATGAAGCATGTATCCAGTTCACATCGATAGACGATGAGTGAGGTTCGATGCTAGTTTAGGGGAGCGTCAAAGTATAGCTGATTTTCAGTCGGAATGAACGTTTTGAAAATAAAAAATTGTGAATGAAAATTAGCTTTTCCATATCAGATTAGTATTCTATTTAAATTTTAAAAAAATTGTTTGCAGGTGGGTAAAAAGTCTCATAAGAAAATTGTTTATAAAGACAACTTTATATTATAATGAACAAATTCAGTAACAATGTTGGAATTGTATAGCCATTTGGTTGAATGAATGTCAGAAATACGTGTCTCAAGTAATTAAATAACATGATGTGAAAATTTTCATTCAAATTTTAAAATTTAAAAACCGGCTTCGTGTCTTCTAATCTGATAGAGATTACACTAATGAGTTTGGGTCCCAAATTTGAAGTCGCCACCAGACGTCGACACTATTTTTCTGTTATCGCGAATTACCAATTTACCACCATCTGACATATCGTGAAGTCGATGATGAACTTTTACAGCAGACGGATAGTGAGATAGGCGGTGACGGTAGGTAGAGTGAGATGATAATCGTGATAATCGTGCCATACACCTGGTTCTAACTATTACCTTGTAAACGCAAAAGTTTGTATCTTTGAAAAACTCGAACAGCTGGTACAATTTGGATCTTTTGCGCCTTGAACTTGAGAGAGACAAATGGTACAACAAATTTCGTAGAACAAATGATGGAAATCATTGGAATATGTACACGATCGCGCACAATAGATATTCACAATCGATTAAGAAAACTCGTTGTAAATATATTCAGAGGAAGATTGATCAGCATCAAAACAACAGCAAAGAGTTATGGAAAATTTTGAAATCTTTTTTGAAACCTAGTACAGGTCGGACTCGATTATCCGGAGACTCGATTATTTTATTGATTTTTGAAAGTTTTGAATAATTTGTATAATGATTCCATATTGAATAGCCAATATGGGTATCAAATGAAAGGGCTTCACTAGTAGAACACAGTTATTTATTAAAAATGTAAATCCAAGGTGGCGTCCACTACAAAATGGCGGATTACATATTTTTCCAGAACTGAATATCAAACGAAAGGGTTGACTAGTAGAACACAGTTATTTATGAAAAATGTAAATCCAAAATGGCCACCACTACAAAATGGTGCCATATTTTTTTCCAAAGCCCTATCAATATGGGTATCAATTGAAAGTGCTCGCCTGGTAGAACACAGTAGACCATGAAAAATCCAAATCCAAGATGGCCGGAATATTTTCATGATGTACTGTATTGTATTAGTCAAATCATTTTATTTAATACCGATATTGAAGGGATTGCAAAAAAAGCATAGTCGACCATTTAGTGGCGACGACCTTTTTGAATTTATGTTGTTTATTATGTTTTGTGTTCTCCAAGTCAACCCATTCAGCCATTTTTAACGGAGGCCAAATTGAATTTTCCAAGATCATGGAATACGCAGTATTATAATGACAGTAGAGTTGAAGGTTTCTTCCAAATTTCAGATCAATCAATCAACAGGAACGGGGTCAATTTTCTATTAATGTGGGACAACCCAACAAACATTCGAACATACATACAAACAGGTAAAGCTGAATGAAACTATTTAAAAAGTAATTAGTTATTTGGGAACTGCGGCCATCGTGAATTTGGATTTTTCATGGTCTACTGTGTTCTACTAGTCGAGCACTCTCATTTCATACCCATATTGATGGGGCTTTGAAAAAAAATATGGCGCCATTTTGTAGTGGTGACCATTTTGGATTTGCATTTTTAATAAATAACTGTGTTCTACTGGTCAAGCCATTTCATTCGATATCCATATTGATAAGGTTTTGGGAAAACCCATATTGATGAGATTTTAAGAGAATAGGTACATAATCCGCCATTTTGTACCGACCGCCGTTTTGGATTTTCAAGATCATGGAATACGCAGTTTTATAATGACACCACTAATAAAGATGTGTTCCAAATCTCAGATCAATCGGTCAACAGAAAGGGGGTTGAATTTCTATTAATGTGGTACAGCGCTACAGACAAAGTTACAAAGTTACAAAGCCATAAACATAGAAACGGGTCCAAGCAAGTAAAACCGTTTAATAAATAAGTCCAAATCATAATTATATTCCGCTTACCGAGAGAAAATTGTTTTTTTATGATTCGATTATCCGGAGTGAAAAAAAAAATACTACGGATACTCGAGTCCGACCTGTAATAGCTATCCGCAGTTCATAACTTTTCATGGCACACTTGAACAGTCTGAACAGGCTATAGTATCTAAGTTTAATGATTCAGTCCATTGAATTAGTCGATGAACCTGATGAAATAAAACAGCCGATTAATAGTAATTGTAGATTTGAAAGTTTTCATCCAATTACATTAAATGAACTTAGAACTACATTACATTAAATGAACCCAGCAACATGTTTCACACATTAGAGAAAATATTAGAATTAGTTGTTAAAGGCCAGCTGTTGGAATATTTAAATCATAACACTTTGCTGATACCAGAAAAATCGGGATATCAGGAAGGCAATTCCTGTAAAACCGCGATGAATTTGGCGTTAGCATCATTGCTGTTTTCTTGGATCAGAAACGCGCTTTCGAGACAATTTCTAGGCCCATGTTGTCGAATACGATTAAGCGCTTTGGAATTACGAGTACTGCATATAAATGGTTTGAAAGTTATTTGTATGACAAAACTCAACGGACGATTTTTAATGATTCAATTTCCAGTCCCGTAGGGAATAATCTTGGAGTAGCACAGGGAAGTGTATTAGGGCCCCTTTTATTCATTATGTACATCAAGGACATGCGACGAGTTTTACGATTTTATGATATTAACCTCTTGCAGATGATACTGTGTTATTCATTGCAGCAAATGATTCAAATCAGGTCGTTTTACATTTGAATGGAGATTTGCGTTCTTTGAGTTTATTCAAAAATTATCAAAAAGTGGTCAACTTAAATTCACCGTATTTTTTTCTTATCATTCATATAAAAAACCTGATCACCCCTCATTTTGTAGGTGTGTGTGTGTATAGAATGATGCCTCTATTTGGATTTTGACATTAGATCTTTAGTTATCAAAATGGCGTCAAAGCAAGAGGAGCGACGAATCAAAATTTTGTACATGCGTCGTGAAAATCCAAACTACACGCACGCAGAAATAGCAAAATCGTTGAATGTGGCCAAATCAACCGTCACCAAAGTAATAACGGAGAACGTTTGTCGACAACTAGAAAGCCTGTTCGGGGAACGTTTGTCGACAACTAGAAAGCCTGGATCTGGGGGAAATCGAAAGCCGGGAGCCGCAGTGACGAACAGAAGAGTGGCTAGCGCTTTCAAGCGCAACCCCAACCTCTCCGTTCGAAATGTTGCAAATATGTTGGGAATATTGTCTACAACCGTGCATGAAGCTAAAAAACGATCCGAACTATCGACTTATAAGAAGATAGTGACTCCAAATCGCAACGATAAGAAAAACCTTACGGCAAAAACAAGATCTCGGAAGCTGTATACGACATTGTTGACAAAGTTTGATTGCGTGGTAATGGACGACGAAACCTACGTCAAGGCAGACTTCAGACAGCTTCCTGGACAAGAGTATTATACAGCAACCGGAAGGGGAAAGGTGGCAGACATTTTCAAGCATATTAAACTATCAAAGTTTGCCAAAAAATATCTCGTTTGGCAAGCTATCTGTACCTGTGGCTTGAAAAGCGACATTTTCGTTGCAACCGGGACCGTCAACCAGGAAATTTACGTGAAAGAGTGTCTTCAAAAGCGTTTGCTGCCTTTCCTGAATAAACATGACTTGTCTGTGCTGTTTTGGCCGGATTTGGTATCCTGCCATTATGGAAAAAGGCCATGGAGTGGTATGCCGCTAACAAGATACAGGTTGTGCCCAAGGATAAGAACCTTCCCAACACACCAGAACTTCGCCCAATCGAAAAATATTGGGCGATAGTTAAGCAGAACCTTAAGAAGACCCAAAAAACTGTTAGCAGCGAGAAGCAGTTCAAAGCAATCTGGCGTTCTGCGGCGAAGAAAGTGGATAAGGTGACTGTACAAAATCTGATGGCAGGCGTCAAACGAAAGGCTCGCCAATTTGGACTAGGTCGACCGGTATCTTATCTGAGTATTTTTTCCGTCTTTTATACATATTGAACTTCAAAAAGAAAGATACTTTGATTTTTTTTAATAAACAAATAATCGATTTACACGCAATTTAGTTTGACCACTTTTTTATTCGAACACAATATGAAATATATGCAATTGAATATAAATAAAACTAAATTTATGGTAATCTCGCGAATTCGTTCAAATGGAAACGTCTCTATTGTAATTGATGATGAGACCATTGATCGCGTTCGGGATATTGAATATCTTGGCGTGATTATTGATGACAAACTCAAGTTCAACACTCACATTGACAATGTCATCAATAAAATTGTCAAGAAGTATGGAATCTTATGCCGATTGAAAAACGATTTAACTATGTGCAACAAAATACAGCTATACAAATCAATCATCTCTCCCCGTTTAGACTTTTTTTCTTCCATTCTATTTTTAGCAAATGATACACAAATATCGAGATTACAGCGTTTGCAGAATAAAATAATGCGGTTGATTCTAAAATGTAATAGATTCACTTCCTCATCTTTGATGCTGGACGCTCTAAAATGGTTATCCGTGAAACAAAGAATTGTTTATTTAACTATGGTGTTCATTTTTAAAGTAGTTAACGGTTGGCTGTCTCGATATTTGTGTGATCGAATTGAAAGAGCAAGCGATTTTCATAGATATAACACTAGAAACGCGAATGAATTAAGCACACCTCATTTCTTGTCATGTGCTTCACAAAATTCGTTGTACTTCAAAGGAATAAATGTCTTCAACTCGATGCCAAGACATATTAAATGCGCAACAACACTTATAGAATTTAAGATGCACTGTATTTCACACGTGAAAGCTGTGTTTTATTAACAGCCGAACTTTTTTTTTTCTACTTTATGACAAAGATTTTGATTGACGAAGTTTTATACGAACGGATAATTAATGTGGACAGTTTTGGTAGTTTGTTTTAATATTTCCAATTAACCTGTCGAAGTTTTTTGAACGGATTATATTATGTAGACTTAAATAGTCTTTTAAATTACCTTTTTAATTTGTATTGATCTCTATTATGTCTGTCATTATCTTGGTGATGAGGGACTATTTTTATTTTTAGTTAGTCGTTTTTATAGTTATATTAGATGAAAAAAAAATAGAAGTAGTCTACAAAAGTTTGAGCGACGCGCGCGTGTCTCAGATATAAAGGATATTAAATTGAAAGATTTTTATGTGCCGGTCTAGAAATTTTTCGTAAAGGAAATTCTCTCGATTTCTCTGAATGAGGATACTCATAGTCAATCCAAAACAAGGCTGGCGGGTGGACTTGTGCTCTGGTGGACCACTTGGCTACAAGGGTCTCGTCGGGAGCGTGTCGGCTCTGTGGCGGACATGACTGAGTATTGGCTTGTCTTTTGACATTGCAATTTTTTGAACTTATATCTGTAAATAAAATCAGTGCGTTTTTTTTGTGTTTGCTCAACTGTTGGGGAAAAATAAATAAATTATCTTTTAGATAACTCGTCTCGCTCAAACCTCTGTAGAGGAAGGAGCGGGACCATCATCATCATCTTACTGCTGAAGCTATTTGTTGATAAAAAGCGGGATATTAGTTGCGCTTCTAATTGATCTTGTTCCTGGTCATTCGGTTCTGAAATTATGAAACAATTTTCTTTACCATTATTTTACCTATTTTCGTCCGCATCCAATACTACGTTAAAAGGTCGTTTATGATTCGTAGTTTGGTTCTCAGATATATTGAATATATTTTAGGATTTAACATATTCATTAGGATTTCATGAACCCATCTTTCCCTCTCGAAACGACTGAAAACGTCAGTCAATTAGTGTGTAGCAACAAATCACTTTCTAATTACTTAAACTAAAACAAACAACCCCGAACAGAAAAGTATCACACATCAGAACTAGGATTCAACAGGACATGACATTATCAACAATCACAACTTGTCCGACAACTCGGTTAATCCTAATCTAATTACCATACAATCCGACAGAAGTGATCCGTTCAACCCCTGTCTGTCCCCTCTCGAGCCGACCCACCCCCTTTCAGGGGCGGCAGCAAAAGAGCAACGAACCGGACGCGACAACCGAAGGTAGGGATGAGGGGGTGAACGAACGAACGGAGATAAAATTTGGTTGCAAATTCATAAATTCAGCCGAAAATGAGTTTTAATTGAAACAATTAGAACTCGGAGGCCGTTTTGTGAATTCCCGAAAGGTCGATTACAGCTGAGTTGTGGAAGGCCAGGGAGGTAACAGTGGGGGGCACGTGCGGGAGACTGGAGAGGGTTAACAAAGGGTCACCAAATGCGAACGCTTTATGTTTATGACAATTTTTCGGTGCGGTTTGATTTAGGATTCCGATTGAGTGTATAAAATTTTGGGCGAAAATAACGATCCACCAGGCGTGGGGACGTGTTGGGGGACTGTTGAAGGGAAGGCACGCTCGCACGGGTCGGTCTGTGTTAAACGGATGAATGCGGAAAATATTTGGGTCATTTGGATCATGCCCCGGCAATCAGTTAGTTGGATTTTTACTGCCGACGTTTTCGTTAAATCGTAAACATGTCATGACAGCAAACGAAAGTTGGGTTAATTTGGAGGTTGTGAATTATTAATTCTGACACTTGTTACTTTCGATTTTTAGAGCAAAGGTTTATTCAGAATGAAGAATACATTTGCTTTACGTAAAAAAATGATCGCATACAGTTTTTAGGAATTTATGGATTTTTCTTTTTTTTAGTACATTAAAGTAAAGTGTGTACAGGTCGGATTCAATTATATACAATCTTCAAATATTTTACAAACGAATTCTGTATATGAGGAATTTCATGCCAACTCGTCTCAGGAGTTAGCAGCGCCATCTCAGATAGTAGTGGAACGTTGTGGTGTAAAGACATGGGTCATTTAAGCAACTTTGCATACATGAAATATTCGAAAAAAATTAGACTACTTTTTGGAAAAAGCGAAATTTTTTTTTCTTAATTTTTTACTAAAATTTATAACTTAAAAACTGTAGTATACAACAACTTTTTCATGTTTTCTTTGAAAAAAATACAACTCATCCTAATTTTGTTTAAAGTCAAGATAGTGTATTCGACAAAGATTTAGATCTTATTAAAATATAAACTTTTGTCGAAGACATCAACTTTCTACCTTTTATAGCTTTTGGAATATATGTCATTTTTGTTTGAAGACTCCAGAAACAAATAATGTTTTGCTCCTGTAGGAAATTACTTAGGTTTTCATTAAAAATTATCAAAGAATTTTAAAGAAAAAATAATCATTAAAGAAATATTTTGGAAATAAAAATTCATTTTTCTCGAAAACTTATGCTTTTAACATTCTGAAAAATATAGATATAAATAGCCCTTAAAATTTCCAACAAATTTTCCATACATCGGACGATGGGCACATTTACATGGAAATTTTTTTTCGAACAATAACTTTTTCATTTTTTTTTTCTTTGAAAAAACACTATTAATGTTTAATTTGTAGCATTTTTGTGTATAAATCATCCTAGTTTCCTACATTTCATCCTCTGACATGAGTTTTGTAGGTATAATAGTTTTTAAAGTATATTTTTTTGTAAAAAATCAAGAAAAAAAATTTGGCTTTTTCCAAAAAGTTGTCCAATTATTTTTCGAATATTTCAAGTATGCAAAGTTGCTTAAATGACCCATGTCTTAGATCCACAACGTTTCACTACTATCTGAGATGGTACTGTAAACGGCCAGTCGAGTTGGCATGAAATTCGTCATATGACGAAACGAATTTTTTGTTTATTATTATTATTTCATGTACATTTTTTGTATTTTTTGTTTTTTGTTTTTGCGAATTGAATTTTTAATTAATCCTCCTTAAGTCATATAATACCTTTCTCAAATTCGAATTCTTTTAGGAGATGATAGAGGATCATGTTTGATGGAAAATGTTCTTTAACGCATGTGTTCGAATTTCAACAAGGACAGAGTTATTGAACTTCTTTTTTGTTTCAGGCTCTGTTTTCCTTAAACTGACTCTACTTCAAACAGCCGAGTAGCTACGTAAGACGATTTTATTGTTTTCATCTAATTTAGGGTATTTAAAAAAGATTTCGGAAGTGAAAAGCTTAAAAGTTAGTAGTTTTTAACGTGTTATTATTTATTTTACCACAAAAATGCAAAATAAATATGATTGGTTGTATAAAAAATATTAAAACCCTGTGGGTCTTCGTAGCCTAATTGGTTGCCGGTCCGCTACTAAGCAAACGATCATGAGCTCATAACCATAACTGATCGTCTGTTTGTGTTATTCTAGCTACTACGTCCACGCAACAATCATCATGTGACGGTAATCCCAGCCCCTTACCGTTCACATTAAGGTTTGCTGTATCGGCAATTAATAACACAACAATGGAACGCTCATATCAACAGTCTCGCTGTGAACAGTCCAACTGTGAACATTCGAACAATAGGAATACTCTTACGCCGAAAAGACGACATGCGTATCGATATAATAGGAATACTCTTACGCATAAAAATGACTACAGTGTAATATAAAACAAAAATTATCTTGAGATTAATAAAAATTTACACGAATTAATTCTTCGCTGTTACAGTTGAATTGCTAAATGAGCCTAATGAAATAAACATATGGGATAAAAAGACAAATTAAAACTCTAATTGCTCTACAATTTGTTATTCAACACCCAACTTCGATCTTCCTTAATTTCCCTGGAATTTATTTTATAACTATTCCTGGTAATCCATCTATCCCAAAATGAATTTTTGAAAAAAAAATTACATTGAAATTTCATCTAGTTAAATTTTGAAATTCAATCAGATTTTTAAATTTACTGATTTTGATTCGATTTTTGCTGAAATCACATGATATTATCATCACCCTAACTATTGAATGTACCAGGACTTCTTCTGTAGAAGCCTTGCGACCATTAGTTTGATGTATTGTATCAGTATCAGAACTATCTGATTACATTCTCAACATTGTTCAAAAATTTTTCGCTTATGCCCTTTTTCGCTCGGTCACCCATATACCCTCAGGTTTTTTCCAAACATAAGCATCAATCATCACTGTAGCGGAGAAAACCAATATGTATAAACATATATAGCAAATAAGCAAATTGGGAGTCGTGAGTTCAAAACATGACCATCTTTGTGTTGTTATAAAATTACTACACACAACAAAACACAATAATAGAGGCGAATGAACTGAAAAGTTTAAAGCCTCTCAAAGCCAAAAAAAGAAGAAGAAGAAAAATATAGGAGGTTGTGTTCAAGACACGACCGCATTGTTGACGTAGAACTACGCTGTGGTTTAATTCAAGTCGCTTGTTTAGAACTGCGGATATTATTTTATAATGCAACGAAAATTTTAAAATAATCATTCTACCAGTTTGGTCGCTCTGAAATGTTTTTTTTTTATTGTAGAATCATTTGATGATTCATTCTTGTGCTCGCAGAACAAACTTTGCTCGAGATAAGCGCAGCTCTCATCCTTAGGGGAGAACGTTTTGCTACTGGCAAGCGAAACCAAATCACATACAAAATTCCAGAACGACATTTACTTTCTTGGTGACTAAATAAACGAAATAAACTCTATCTGTTAATCTCAACAACCCTCAAAAGAGTAGCACTGCTTCATTATGATCAAGATTAGCGCAAATGCATTCCTAGTTGAAAGCAGTTTTGCGACTGACACGTGAGCTCAAATAAATAAATTAATTAATATAACTTATTGAATAACTTGGTATTTCCCAAATATTTTTTTGGTACACAACCTTAACACCTGCTTCACCATAGCGTCAGTTCAATGCATTGATGACAGAAAACAAACGATGTTAACTGCTGAATATTTGCCTCAGCAGAGATTCATTACTAAAACCCAAGCGTAAATATTTCCCTCCCGCTATCTTCCCTCCTTGTTTATATTTATCATTACGACTGCATAATTTGCAACACAAAACAATCGACAATCATAGCATAAAAAATAGGCGATTTTTGCATCGTTACAGGGCCAACGCACACGGGAGCAGGGGGACACGGGAGTTTCGGCGTAGCGAAGATGAGCTATTTTTACGTACGGGTTGTGTAGCACGCACGTACGCACACAAATATCCATATATCGATGGGTTGAAGCAACTAAATATACACACACTTATCTCCGTTCTGCGCTCTGCCCAACAGAAGCCCTTAGCTATCACCCTTTGGGGAGAGAGTGTTCCTACCGTCATGTGATACCAAATCACTGACAAAATTCCATTTATTTTTTTCCAAAAAGATCATTTATTTTCTTGGTGAGCTGACGATAGCCTAGCTTGATGATTCCCTACACAATTGTGTAGCTCAGAACCTTAATGCAATAGCGTTAGTTTGATGCAATGATTGCAATGCTAGAGACATCAGCGAGTGAGTAATTTGGTCGCGTCCACAGCTCAATCCGAATCGAAGACATGTGATCATGAAATGCAAGGAAGAACAAGCGATATTCATTGCTTTGAATACTGAACAATACTGAAAGTTTGCCTTCCTTCCTTGCTTGAGAATTTAAACTTCTTCAGTTCATTAGTCTCTATCCTTCAAAAAGGCTCTTGGAAAACTTTACTTTATCCATCATATAACTCCTCCACCCCCATTGCCTTGAGAAAGACATTCGATCCCTCGCCGTCCAGCTCACCCAGCAACGATGTTGTTCAGTCGACTTCCTCACGAAGAATGAAAGTTTGCCTCAGCGAGATCCACCGTTTATACTCTAGGCAAATATTCCCCTTATTTCTTCTTCTTCTCCTTTGTTCACTTTACATCTTACGATTCCCCTTCGTTGCTCGTCGATAAGTTGCTCGTAATTGACAGCTCTGTTCGGGAAAGCACACAAATGGACAGAACAAATGTATGAGGAAATGGGAATGTTTCCAATTTTCATCAATTTAAACCATATACAGACTATGGGATTGTAATGTATAGCATATCAAACAAATCTTAGGGTATATCCGATTCGTTTGGTATATGAATCGCCAAAATCCGTTCGCGGCAAAAATAGTTATTAACGTTAACTTTATTTCATAAAAACGTGACCTGTTTTCTGATTTGGCACCCTTAATGAAAGACGTAGTTCTACGTCAAAAACACAACACAATAGACATCAGCGATGGAGATCGATTCACAGTCGGTATGGCCTCTCTCCATCCATACGAGCTCTACTTGCAACAAGAAACATCGGGCTACAGTGATAGAAATAACATAACAATGATTATATCAAATGTCTTCGCTGTTCGGTCTAACCGAACAATGGAACAGAAGGAAACTCTTACGCCTAAATGGGTGCTCTGTAATTTACAACTTACAGATACAAAAAAAATGCCAATGAACCTAAATAAATAAACAAATGGAATAAAAAAGTAAGCAAATTTAATAGGTAGGGTCCACTCTGTACGAAAAGTCGGACATTTTTTTTCGCGCGTCTCATTTATTTTGTTCCCATTTTTTTAAACATGGGTCAATAAGTATCAAATATCACTCGTAGACCTTTCATCCTTCCAATGAAATGATTTTCATACTGCTTCACTCAGCTGACAAAGAGGTATTAACGCTTAAGATGGCCTCCTGATAAAACGTCGTTTCGTTAGTTAGTTTGCTCACCAACTTGAAAATTCAGCAAGTTTTTGTTATATCAATTTGAATAACACACAAACACTCTCCATCTCACGGTATGGCATGAAACGCGGTGCAACTTCTCATCGATCATCAAGCTCGGATTTGAGGACAGAAATTTAAGGAATAATCGTTGTGCATTTTCTATTTTTGTTTACATTTTTCATTCACAACAAACTAGCAACTCTCTGATTTCGCTTTCAGATTTTGCGTTGAGCAAAATTTCTATGTGTAACAATTAACTTTTCGCTATCTGAAGCGAGACTACAGTAAAAATCGTTAGTGAAAATTCTTTTATATCACAAATATTAAAAATGTTATAATAATAAAAATGTTATTCAGAGAGAAAGAGATGTGGGAAAATCTCTCTCGATTCTCTCATATTCTCAACTATTTTTCCCTGTGGATGAAAATCGGAGGTCTCCACGCGAAGTGCAAACGGGCACATTTTGTCCAGTCCAGTGTAAATAGCTCGCAATCCCACATTTAACCCTTTGCGGTCGTATTGAATTCAGGCATGGGTGTCGTACTGGTCGGAATTATTTTTCCTTGAAAAAGCAGTGATAAATACAAGATTATGAAAAAATTAACATTTTTCTTATTTTTTTTTTTGTTAACTATGTATATGTGTTAACTTAACAATGTGTTTTGATGTGGTGTTTTTATATAAAAATTATATATTTTTTAATTCGTCTTCGTGTGAAATCTTCCGAAACTCTCTCAAAGAGTAAATCATATGAAGTATAATCAACACATAATTTTAGTTTTATTATCCGTTGAATATGAGACACGTTTGCCATTGATGTAATAAATGTGCATCCGAAAAGATTAGCACTTTTCTCTTTTAACAAACAAAGGTTCTTTTTTACATGAGATTATTCAGATTACATAATACACTTATGCAAACAACAAACTTCAACATAATTCAAACCAGTAGTTACTCAAATACTTTTTTTCTGTGGTCCGAGATTATCAGAACTTCTCGCTTTTGGAGAAAAAAGATTTTGTCGCTTGAGACACTTATGCGATTATTCAAATAACATGAGACACTTATGCAAAAAGTAGTTCTGATACTTATGAACAATCTTTTACATCACAACGAAGTGTTACAATGGCAGAATTTTCTGCTGTTATGTTTTTTGTCCCACAATGCATTCAACGCACGGTGTATTATCTTGTGTGGGTGACTACTTTGTTTGATACTGAGTACAATTGTCTATTACTCATAGGAGCACCGTGTTGATCCGTGAACAGGTTCACTAGACATCAAGCTTCGTTTAGGAAAAGCATAAATTGATACTTGGTTGAGTAAAATATAAGATTAGCATGGTTTCTTGCTGTGGTGGCTGAGAGCAGACAAACGACCAGAACGGTAAAAAAGGTATGGTGGCTGAGAGCAGACAAGCGACCACAAAGGGTTAATCGTATTCCATATGTCAACACGTTCATTTCTACAAGAGGAGCTCAACATGAAAGGGGTGTAAGTGACATCATCGATTTCTCTACAATCGACTCTCATTTGGTCATAACTTAGCTACAAACACATTCCCAGCTGTAAAGGGCAAACACGAAATTATTGCGACACATTCAACAGGGCATAACTTTTTTACCATTGGGTAAAAATCAACCAAATTTTGCACACTTTCTCATTGATGTGTATTGTCTACATGCTGTCAAACTCGAAGTCGTGTTTTTCGATTCAACGAAAATGGAGGTGAACCAACGCGGGTCGAGAGAACAAATTCTTTCCAAACACCTGGAATTTCGCACCGGCAATTGGGAAAAATGTTGAACATTCACCATTCAACCGTCTCCAGAGTGTTGAAGCGGTTCCAGGAGCGGTTGACGTTGGACCACGGCAAAGGAGCTGGAAGAAAACCGGGACCGGAGAACAAAAAGACGGAGGGAAAGGTGAAGCGGATGATTAAAGCAAATCCCAACGTCTCAAGCCGTGATTTGGCTAAAAAGATCGGCATGTCGCAGAGCTACTCCAGAATGCGAAGAAGAGAGCTGGACTACATACATACAAGGTACAGAGCTTCCCAAACCGCGATGAGCGGCAACAATCGACGGCTAAAACTCGGGCACGGAAGTTCTGCGGGAAGATGCTGACAAAATATGGCTGCAAATTCCGGGGTTGGAGTTTTTCACCGGCAAGAGCAAGTTCGATGTGGACGACAAATTTAAGAAGAAGAAAATGTCGAAGTTCGCCTCCAAATATCTCGTTTGGCAGGCCATCTGCTCTTACGGACTGAGGAGTGAGCCTTTCGTGACAAAGGGCACAGTAAATGGCGAGATCTACAAATCTGAGTGCCTCGAGAAGTGCCTTTTGCCGTTCTTGCAGCAGCACGACGAAGCTCCGCTATTTTGGCCAGATTTGGCATCATGCCACTATTCTGAAAGCGTCCTGGAGTGGTATGAGGCCAATTCTGTCCATTTTGTTCCAGAGGACATGAACCCGCCAAACTGTCCGGAGCTGCGCCCGGCGGAGCAGTACTGGGCAATAATGAAGCGGGAACTTCGGAAGAGCAAGAAGACAGTCAAAGACGAGAAGAACATGTTAAGAAAATAGAAAAAACTGAGAAACTGGTACCGGATGACACTGTAAAGACTTTGATGGAGGGCATCAAGCGAAAATGCGTTCAATTTTACACTCAAGACTCCATCGATTAACTTTTCTTTTGATTTTTGAAGTAAATATATGTATAAAACTACCCTAAAATTTTGGTTTAGTTCTAAACATTATAAGAAAATTGGCATGACATTTTCTGTGTCGCAATAATTTCGTGTTCGCCCTTTATTTGGCAATGTGGATGATAGCTCATCTATCGGATTCTATTGCAATCTCAAATTGGAACGTTTTTGCAGTTGAGTTATTAACTAAAGAAAAAGTTGATGAAGAGAAATCGATGAAGTCACTTACATCCCTTTCATTCTAAGCCCCTCACAACTGAATCATGGTAACGGCAGAAAACTCGGCATAGCAGATCCGAGTGCGGACTCAACAAAAACAACAAAAACTAGTGCGGACTCATCAAAAACGGCAAAATTAAAAAACAACGAATCATTTTGAGTCATACTTATACAAATTAAGACGCTGAACCCAAGTTATAAACAGAACTAGCAATCAAATTGCCCCGCCTCAAAAAATGACTTTTACCCGTCTTGAGGTTTCACGAGGGCATGACAATATTCTGATAGGATCAGACAGCCACTACACCTGGCTCATCTTCGACTGGTGCAAAAATAATAACGTTGTTTTTGCACCAAAGTTAATCCTCAAAACACTCCACAATTTCGCCTTATCATGAAACTTTGAACTAAATACCACTACTAATAGAACTGGACTTCAATCACCTGATGAAAAGGATCAACGCATAGGGGTGGTCGTTTGAGTCAAAAGAGAGTGTAATGAAGCAGGGATGTCTCGCTCCATCTGCTTAGCTACCGTTAAGAGACAGAGCGAAATTTTTGTTCAATCCGATCAATGTGTATTAATCAATTCTTGATTATATTAAAAACAAATCGTTCAGTTCAAACCTTACCGGATTGAATAAAAATTGTGACGAATTCCCGCAATCGTTACCGCACTGCACTGATTTTGAAAATCACATAATAAGAAGATTTAGCGGGAATCCAGTAGAAAGAAAACACCCTCTCGACGGTTTCAATTGAAATGTATCAATCAAAACTTTGGCTATATCGTTTTCAGTTATTGTCATCAACCGGGATTACTTTTTGAAGACTTCCTTCGAAAATAAATCCGAACCAGAGGCGACAAAAAGTTCCACTTGCTGGGTTGAAGTGCTATCGACTTCTCTTCACATCAGTTTCACCAGAAAATTGGGATGCCGCCTGGCTGTCTGGAAATTTTCAAGGGGGGGAGGAGAAACACTATGAATATTGATGGTTTTCATGTTGAATCGTGTAGCCCGCAGTTCTTTCCTTAATTCAGATTGATGGTTCAACGATGACTGGCAGCGATTTTGATCTCCAGAGCAACGGTACAGTGGAGAAAAAAAAATGAAAGATGCATATCGCAAATATAAAACTCAGTTACAATTCACTTACCTCTGACTAAACTCAGGCAGAGCCCAAGCACCAGCAGCATCACTGATGATGATAAGCTAATTCTGAGTGACGTGCTCATGTTGTCTGCTCGGAAACTATCCTCCAACTTTCACTGCTATCTCGCTTGCACTTCGTTTTCAAATTCACTTTTTTCCCCCACAGCTTCCACTTCGAATCACTGACTCGGCAATGGAACCAACTGGTTGAAGACTCCTTGACTTGGATTTACACTATCCGACACGTCAAAAAATCAGAACGGGAGAATTTTCCACTAACGGTTTCTGTATTCACCTGAGCTATCACAACAACTTGAATCGCTCGAATCCACTCACCACAGTCTGTCACTATTACGGAATTGCCACACTAAATCACTTCCTTTTCTTTGGTTTTGTCCCTCGCGGGATCATGAGCGGTCTAATCGAAATTTATATCCCGATGGAAGAATGCTAAAACAGGAAAAGACACACACACATTAAATAGAATTAGGTTGAAATCTTCTGGGGGGAAGACCGGCCACACGCACTAAATCTGTTTCTTAAAACGTTCGGTTATGTCGACGGAGCGGGGTGACAATCGTTGCTGCTCGAGTCCGGAGGGGGGGGGGTATCCTCCCAGGGAGGAGTCCAATTAAATTATGTGGCGAAGTGCGATGCCGCCTGGCATCGAGGCACACAGAGGAATTGGAGCCTCTTGAGTGATATGTTTTATGGTGCTCTTGTTACGGCCCCTCTCACTCGGGCTTTGATTTATGTTGTCTTCTGGAAGCCCACCCTCGTCGACCTCCTATTCACACTGACAATCATCCTTTTTGCAAGGCTGTTGGAGCTGTATTCTTCCAACTGTTCATCATCAACGCAATAAAAGACCAGCGCACCGGATAGGAACAACGGAATAGATGGATGGATGTGGTGGATTTCATTGGATTTAATTTTCACTAGTTGTAGAACGATTCAAGGGATGTGCGGAAGAAATCTAGATGTAACCATGACATAAAGTTTTATTGCGACACCGTATGTGAGATAGGAGGGACATGACTGCTTCACAGCGTGGAACAGGAACGAACTGGTTCGAACAGAAGTACTGAATATGGAAAATTTATTCTTCGCTTTGAGAATAATAATTTACATTCGAAACCATTCAGTTGTGCTCAATTCGTTTCTTCATTTCTTCATTTAATAGGAATTGCTGATGAAACAAATAACTTTTGAGGGTCCAGATTAGCCTATTGATTTATTATTGTTCCACGGATTTTACAGAAAGGTACCTGTATTGCATGACATTACTGACAGTTCTTGATGTTTCACTCGTGCCCTTGCGAGAACAATACACAAGCTGGGCTTATGTTGCTAGTGGTTCCCTGAGCAGAGTTACAGCAGAGTTACAGCTGGCTAGGAAAATGCCTTCTTCTGTATCAAACTAGGCTTCAAACTTTGAAATAATTCGCTTATAGCTTTGAAAACAGCCAGTTAGAAAATACAAACCATCTCTTTTTTAGTTTTAAGGCTGATGTCACACGCATAGCGATTTACCCGCAACAGTTATCGTGACAAAAGACTAAACCAACGGCTTCATATTTGTGCAACCTTCATTCCACATTTCTAATAAACAAAACACAGCACCATGGTAGTTCCTTCAATCTATCTATGAGAATCAATGAAAACAAGAACAGTGTGTGGATGCAATTAATACACGCTCTCCACCAGATTGTATGCAACCCGACCCGAAGCATTTTTTCATCGAGCCCCCTCCTCCGATTTGAAAACGTCATCGGAATCGCGCTGCGGTATTTATTCACGGTACACTTTAATTCTCCGAAGCAACCCTTTACTGTGTGTGACATCAGCTTTGAAGTGGAGGCGATCTGGCGTAGTGGTAACATCCATGCCTCTCACGCTAAAGGTCACGAGTTCAATTCTCACTCCCGACATTCTTCCAAGAATGGAAGTAAAAAGTGACGAACCAGCCAAATGAGTTGAAAATCACTATAATACAGATAAAAAAAAAAAAAAATCAGCTTTGAAAAAGTAGTATGAAAATTAGTCGTAAAAATGGCAGTTGACTGCACGCTGGCTGGAGCGAGACTAGAATAAAAATCGCAAATGTAATCTTTTTATACACTCTCAATGGTTCAATTTTTGCGCAAGGACAGATGATAAGTTGAAACCATCAAAAGTCGCATATGTTTTGCTTCTCCTTATATATTTATATCTAAACATATAAAAATCTCGTGTCATGGTGTTTGTTATCGAACTCCTTTGAAACGGCTCGACTGTTTTTGATGAAATTATGCACAAAAAAAACTTGGTGAGCATGAGAATAGGTTGTATATGCGATACCGCTAGGATACCGATTACCAAACATCCAATACCAATAAGAGTGCCTCTATGCAGAAAAAATCTAAATATTTTTTTTAAATTTTGCTTCAAACAATACATATAGGGCTCTATTCCAGAAAACGAGACGAGCAATTCGTCTCGTCTCGGTTTCAGTCACTGTCGAGACGAGCAAAATATCCAATTCCAGTACACGAGTTTCATTGAAATGTTTTATTTGGTAGACTGGAGAGAAGTCAGTCAGTTTTTTTCGGTATGATCATTGATGTCAGATGACATCACATGTTTTTGTTTTGAGAAAAACAACAAACAGTTTTAAAATTGATCAATCGATACTCTTCTCTCAGTGCCAAAATATTAAAAAAAACATAGCAAAGAGGAATAAGTTTCATATATCTTTTTTCTATTAATATTTTTCATCGAGTATATGGGTTCATCACTCAGACGTTTTGTTATTATGGATTTATTGGGGGCAATGTTTGGTCACCTAATCAACGATTTATCAAGAAAAGTTTTAAATCTATATATATGTATTTCCAATAAAGTAGTTGTTCTGAATAACTCATTTTCGTTCAATATGTGAAGACACTTTTCGTGCCGTGTTAATATTTTCAAAACAGTCATCTAGCATCCCTGGATATGAGTTCAATGTTTACATTTGGTTGTGTTGTTTGGAAGAGGCCCATTTGAAAATCTGTAAAATCTAGCAATTACTGAACTGAATTTGATGGCTGCAGTTGAAAACATACATTACTTATACAATACTAGTTTAGCCGTGAAACAATTTTTGAAGATAAAGGCGGAGCAGAAGAATACCGATGCTTTCAATCAACAAGGTGAACAAACACATCAAACAAACTAGACGATTCGACTGATTCATCGACGAGCGCGGCCAAACGGTCGTCGAGCCAGACGAGCTACTCGTCTGTTTTTAGTCGAGCTCCGCTTCTGGAATATGAAAACAAACGAGACGAGCGCACGTCTGCTCGTCTCGTTTTCTGGAATAGGGCCCATAACCACAAATTCAAGCCCCCACACTCTATTTTTGATCGAGATTATAGCAGTTTTGTACAAACAATATTCGAATAAATTAACCGTCGGTTGTTTTTCAAACAGAACGAATTTATTTATGTTGTTAAATGACAGATGGCGCTAGGCTCGCTACATCGAACTTTTATACACACATTCGCAAGTAACCTCACTTCATCTGAAGCCGTGCGTATCGCCGGCAAGCTAGAAGTGTTTTTGAACGAGCACAACGAATTATTGGTTTACAAAATGACAATCAGGCTATTGTCATCAATTCTGATAAAACACCTGCTGGAGACGTGTTGACGTGCGTAGATTCAATGCGCAAGCGTTACTAGAATCATAGAAGGCGACTGCACAGTGACGCGTCGGAGTCAAAATAATCCAAACGGATTGCAATGTATTCTGTAATCCGTTCGATTCAAGTCCAATCGAGTTGTGCAAATGTGGCAACCATGGGACGCAAAACGACATAGACAACAATGAGTTCCGTGTTCCATTTCTGTGAAGCAGAATGGCAGAATGGATATTCGGGAGGAATAAACATGCTTTTGAAACAATTTCTTTTTCGAATATTAATTCTGCATATCAAATATGTGTTCGATGTGAAAAGCAACAAATTCTCTGGAATTGGGCGAAAAATCTTGAACGAAAATTGTCTGACGCTGATGTACTATTCTCCTGTGTTTTGAAATTCGATCGAATCAGAATTACCTGCACGCATCGCAACTCAAGTTCAATTGAGTTGTGCAAATGTGGCCTTCAGCCGAAGGATCATCTCCCTCAATGGTATGATTCACCAAGGACTCTACGGAAAAAATGAAGAATTATACAGAATTAAACAGAATTATATTAGATACTATTATCTAATATAATTCTGTTACACAGAAAACACATTCACAAATTGTCTCTGATACTAAGTTCATATTATGGATAATGTTTTGGCGGAAATGCGAAGAAATTTATAGAAGAAACGTTAAGTTGGGACTGTCTTAGAAGTATTTAAACAACATCGAGTAATGATTTTCATTCAAATTATAGCAATTTAGAATTGCTTTCGTGTCTGCTAATCTGATAGAGAGTAAATTGCTCCACGAATACGGATTAATTATTTCGATGTTTACTTTGCGCCAAGGCAAGATTTTTCACAGCACGGATAAACTGAGATCGATCGGATTTCAGAATGCAAAAGACGAATCGATGAAGATCCGATCGAGATAAAAAGCAATCGGATTCCGGAGTATGGGAGACTGTTTGATATTGTTACCGCACACATGGTTCATTGCCTACGTCGTGATCTAAATCTTGGCAGATGGAAAATGTACAACGCGTTTTCTAAAAAACATGAACGGGACCCAGAGCTTATAAATTTAGCCGTTCATATTAACACTCCTATACTCGCGCATTGGTCTGTCAGACCGAGAAAACAATAATTCGTTAATTTCTCAGAAAATATCAACACTACGACTTTGCGATTCTCTCTAGCTTCGTTATTCGTCGTTCGTCATCGTTTAGCGTATCGCATGTGTTGGTACAAAGGGGACGTGTGTCACTTTTTTAACACTTTCGTTCCGACACACCGACGCGAGTATAGGAGTAACTTTTTTGGACATGTTTCTTTTTTCATATTCTAGAATATTGTGGAATGAAATGTATAAATTAATGTTAGTTGCGTGGAATATTTATTGAATATAATGCATAAGATCATCACCGGACTATTCTTATTTGATTTCAGTGCCTTTTGTAACTGGATTGAACGGATCCATATATTAGCTATTCGTCGTTAGAGTCATACGTTCAAAAGCAAAATATAAATGTCTGACTTTCGTATAGTTATTCGCTAAATATAATGGTCATACATATACACACTTGTGAAAGAATTTCACTTGTGGAAGAATAGTAAACAGTAAACTATAAACTAATCGGTAGCTTATGGTAATTATTAACAGTTACATTTTCGGGGATATTTTTTTATAATGGACAATATAGACAAGAAAACAAGAAAAAGAAAAGGAAGTTCCTTTTATATCATCTTTTTATGTCCCATCTAAAAAAAGGCATTAATTTTTAGTTTACCAAGAAAACAGAGACAAGAATGTTAAAAATATGCAAACTTTATATTCCAGAACCTTTATCATCTAGTAATTATGTAGAAGGTCGTTATACATTCTTCTCTTCGATAAAAGATTCGAAAAACATGCAACAACTGCATTAAATGTAAAAAATATGTTTGTTTCGAGCATGCAGTTATTCTATGTTCTGATTCTTACTCCAATGAAACCACAATCGATTAATACGTTTTTATGTTATTTTATTGCTCTTTATACTTCCATGAATTATATTCAGTTGCCTACTTTTAATTGTTAACAGTGAAAAATTCGAATTTCGTTATTTGTATTGGAGCATCAAAAATTACTCTATTTTGAGGAGGCTGAAGATGACTATTAAAACATAATAGAAACGACAAAAACATATTTTTTGGAGTTTTTTCATTCAATCATACCCTCTTCTTCAAAAAAATGTCAATAAAACCTGAAAAATACACAATGGCAATATTACAGAGAAGTTCAATTTTCGGTCTGTGACACCGTGCGCGAGTATACGTGTTATGATTTTGCACGCGAGTACAGGAGGGTTAAAAACGGTAGCGCGTATTCTCCATCAACTAGATAGGTCTTTAATAAAATTAATATTGATTTTCTTTATATTATTTTTCCATTTTATAGCTAAAATATATTATATTTTTCACTTTACATTTGGCATCAAAGAGATCAAGCACGTCAGTTAAAACTAATAAAATATATTGAATTTTTAAGAAATTATTTTTTTGAGTTTTTTTTTCAATTTTTGTCGCCGTTCATCGTCTAAGGCAGTCCATTTCTCTGTATATCATAGATCTCATCTCCATCTTAACAACACGCTCGGTTTCAGGAAGTCCACTTTCCCACGGTCCAATGAAATACACGGTCTAACCTTCATGTACCGTTCTGAATCATATTTCGGACACTCTGTTCTAATACCTTGAAATGCTTAATGCACTGATGATATGACTATAAAATTAATATCACAACTGCTTCTTTAGAGTAATCCCTTGGTTTCACTATCATTTCAAATGAGAACTACATTTGAATTATAATATAATCAACAAAAATCTGACAACACTACTCATTATCGTTTGTGTTTGACGTTTGCTTAGCGTGAGCACGTAGAATTTACCCGTTCATAAATATTTAAATTTCTCCCGTGTTTCATCAGTTCTCATCATCGTTAACAGTTTACTGTGATTGCTTGGTAAGTGTTTCGCAGTTGATTATAAGGAGGCGATCTGGCGTAGCGGTAACATCCATACCTCTCACGCTTAAGGTCACGAGTTCAATTCTCACTCCCGACATTCTTCCGAAATGGAAGGTAAAAAGTGACGAACCAGCCAAATGTGTTGAAAGTCACTATAATACAGAAACAAAAAAAAAAAAAAAAAAGTTGATTATAAAATATAATCAAGTGTAATGTAATTTTCATCCAAAAAATTACAAAATAAACTGTCCGAAATTTGATTTAGTATCCGAAGTTTGATTCTTATTCGCTTCATTTGAATAGCATTTTATTCGATGACTTTTTTTATGTTTTCAATCAAATAGGTACCAAAGTAGAAAACTTAAAAGCATATTGAACTAATTTATTGAAAATATCAACCAAATAATACCTGTGCATAAAGCTTAAATAGATCTGTTTTCTGCATCATATGCCTTGAGCGTCCGAAATATGATTCCGAACGGTATCAGCTAGTTTCCTTATATTTCAACCATTGACTCACATGGGGTAGTTTTAAATATTAATTTTGATCATTTTTAGTTCTTCTGGACGACTTCATCCGTCTCAAAATTGCAAGCGGCACGCTCCCCTTGTTCTGGAATCTCATTACATTGTCTAAAATTTCAAGTTTTCATTGGCTAAGTGTTTTCCAATCTTTTCTCCTTTATGCACCACACAGAAAAATCTACTGATCTCACAACTGTGCAAGAAGCTGGTCAAGGCCCTTACTGGGTTGAATCCGGTAAATTTTTCTTGTATCCAGCATGAGTACCAAACGGTCGAATGAAATTTTTTTGGCTCAAATTCGCAAGTTTTGTTAGTCCCTTTTTTTCAAAAATACTTTCTGAACTCATTTAACATCTTCGACATGTTAATAAATTAATATTTTTGGAAGAGTTTTCCGAAAAAGTTCTCACAAATCAAAGCCCTAAAAGCTTCAAAATCAAGCTTCAGAAACATTTACAGAAACATAAGCATTCTTATCAGCATTCATATAATTTATGTGTTCATAGTTCATATACGTTTATGTTGATAAACATGTAAGAAAAAATATTTACACTTCAGCGGCATCTGCATAGATTTCGTGATGGGGTTGGTTTTCTAAAACTTGCTTGCTAAAACTTGAAAACGATGATTTTAATACCGTCAGCCACATTGCAAAGATCTTGGTTTGTCCGATTCAGGGTGTTTTCACGCAACTAGTAAATGCAAATCGATTTTTCTTCATGAAAATCACATATAATCAATAGGAGTTTGGGTTTGTTGAAAAGCCCCAAGTCTCTAGTTGCTAATACCATAAGGCTTTAAAATTATTTATTTTTTTATGTTTTTAACGATTTTCCTCAAAGAGAAATTATGATCATGGTTTGTCCCAAAAATGATCAAGGTTTGTTCGGTTTTAGAAATCTCCATTTTCTAATGAAAAAAATCGAGTTTTCAATTAGATGTTGCATTTATCATTGTTTGAATTTACTGTCATCATATTGATGCATTCATAATGTAGCCTTTCTTTTTTCAAAATTGTTCACCTCAAGACACTCAAGACAGAGAAACTTTATTTCTGCTATGCGCGAAGGACACCATAAACAAACACTGCAGCGCGCCAAGCGGTTGCAATAGATATCACGTGGACAAACAACATTAGTGAATCGGACAACTCATGATCAGAATTGAAATAACCATAAATAACCATCTGGTGATTTATTTAAAGTTAGCTCAAATGAGAAGCGCATTGACACCAATAGAAGGTAGTTTTTCTAATCCTTTAAATCATGTGAATCCGTAAGAATCTATGTATATAAAAATGGATTTCTGTCTGTCTGTCTGTCTGTCTGTCTGTCTGGACTGCCATACAAATGAAGCATACATTTCTGCCTAATTCAAGAACTAATCAAGCAAACTGAACCAAATTTGGCATATGGAGGTTTTAGGGGGCTGTGCTCCCGTGGCCGAGTGGTTAGCGTCAAACCTAACATGCCGGGGGTTCGGGTTCGATTCCCGTTCTGGTCGGGGAAATTTTTCTTCAAAGAAATTTCCTCTGACTTGCACTGTGGTCACGCGTATTCTAGAGCTTGCCACTCAGAATGCATTCAAGGCGTGTTATTTGGCATAGAAATCTCAACTAAGTACTAATGAAAATGACGCAAGTAATACTACGTTGAGACGGCGGAGTTCCTCTAGGAACGTTAGTGCCATATAAGAAGAAGAAGAAGAAGAAGGTTTTAGGGTGCAAGAAACATTTCTAAAGTGGTTCAACACTCCTCCTACCTTTCTGAGGTGATACAATTGTCCGATTTAGGGCTGTCTTTATTCTATCATACTTTCTGTATAAAACATTTATTCCATATAACGGAGAAACATGTTATTTGCTAGTGGTTGAAAAATCTTGAACGAGAATGGTGCCTGAAAATGATCTGATATTATAATGATGAGTTTGTTAGAAATACTAGGAATTTTATAGTAAAAGGTAAATTCAATGGGGTCGATTACAAGATCAATCAATGAAAAGTTCTGCGATTGGACCCATGAACATGTTCATAGTAAGAAAACGTGAATGTTTGAAGGTATTGATAACAAAAAACAAACTTTGGCCGGGACGAAATTTGCCGGGTCAGCTAGTATACTATAAAAATACTGTAATTCATGAAAAAGGCAATTTTATTTATATTTTTTGAAACATTCGAATACCTGATTTGACACAGGTGCGCTGAATTAGAGCATTCAAAAAAGTGAACAAACCATGATCATATTTTCGTCTGAACAAGCCAAAATAATTTACCTTATTTGTTTATTTTCTATTTTCTATCTAAATTGGTGCGAACTATCGGAAGCAAATAATTCACATAAATAAACTGACGGAACGCCTCGATTATGTCAAGGGAAAGTCTCTATTAAATTAACCCTCCTACACTCGCTCATACGGTCTGACAGATAGAGAATCAATGAAGTGGTTGAATTAAACGACTCTAAAAACTAAATGACGTTAAAAAAATTTCTGGAGTTTTTCCATTCAATTATATTTTTTCTTTAAATAAATAACAATAACGCCTAAAAATGCACAAAAGCAACCTTACAGAGACACGCACAGTCTGTGAATATACGAGTCACGATTTTGCGCGCGAGTACAGGAGGGTTAAAAACTGAGAGTTTTCCCTCGCAGAAGCTGCAACATGATGGTGGATAGCAGTGTTGCCAAATGTACAGATTTTTTCATTTTTTTGGTACAAATTCTATTAAGGTAGAATACTACTAGAAATTCAAAAAAAAAAATCAAAAAAGTTTTCCTTCATATTTCTGTTGTTTAGGCATTCAAGAATATACCCTAGAAATAGGATATACCCTACCGAGTTAGAGCCATTTTTGTGATGCGGTATCTAACCTGCTGCGGCCATAACAATGAAATTCAAACGTGTTTTTCTCGAAATTTGTTTTTTCAAACCGGCGTCCACGATATCTTAAGTTCTACTGAACCGATTCGTGTCTAATTTATATGGATAAATCTGCAGGCATCTCTCTATCGTATGAACCTCTAAAAAAAATGATTTTTTTCAAATATTACTATTTTTAAAACAATCGGGAAACGTAAGAAAAAACGTTTTGAACCGCACTATGTTTTTCAAACGGCCACCGTTCTGTCAAAAAAGATGTTTTTGACTTGTTCGAGTTGTTCATGCGATAGCGGCATCTTTACTGATGCAGAATCTGTTCGATTTTTTTTTTGTTTCAGATTGTTTCAGATAACCAGAAGGGCTGGAATCGTGTACGCCATGGCACAACTTTTTTTTAACCCTCTCACTCCATCAGTTCTTCACTATTCTAGTTATGAATATTTCTTCTCCATTCAATTTTTGTTTTATTGTTAAAAGATAGATGAAAAACTAATGACATAATGGGTAGTAAAAATATTCGTGCTTTTTTTTACGGAGTTCGATAAAACGTCCGAAATTCGTGTCTATACTCTAGAATGCCCCCTGAAATCTCTTTTTTATCTTGGACTACGTCTAACAGGAAGATGTAGAATATATTAAATTATTACACTTTAATATTTAGAAAATAATGAAAGGTTTCGATCGCTTTTAATTCAACCATTTTAAAATTGATCGCAAAGATGCTTACGTCACTTGAATAGAAATATTTCGAAGCACCTATTATTTTAGTGTTACTAAATTATATATATTTCTTAGATGAACAATTGTAAAATGTCAAGCATTATCTAAACACGCTAAATCCCACGGTTTGATTTTTCCAATTTGTGCTATTCATATTGTACTGACCAGAAGGAGAAACTAGAACAGCAGCGAAAAACAATTTAAATATATCAATACTCTTGCGAAAGCAATCGTAGCTATCTACCGTACATACCACTCCATCCAAGGTGAATGAGAAAATTAACGAAACGAAAATAGTATATAAATTTTGACGACACTTTTGTCAGCCTCAATCTCACACCAGCTAGAGAGCAGACATGCTGCTTTTGTAATACTGTAATCAGTGGTAGCAAAGAAGCTCCATCAACAGAAACAATCATCATTACCATCAGCAGCAGTAGCAGAAGCAAACGAGTTTCAACTTTTCTGTTGTTTACTACACCGTGAGTTTTCGCTATCGACTCAACACAATATATGCAATATATGCAATATTTTAATACGTTGAGCCCCGCGTCGGTGCATCAAGTAAGCACAAGCAAGCTTGATCTAAAACCAGTCTTGGTAAGAGAGAAAGTCGTGATCTCTGTTACAATAGGCGAAGACAGATTCACGTCAGATTCTAAATAGGATAGAAATGACAGCCTACAGCCTGAAATCTAAAAGTACGCGAAATAGATCAATTTTCTCATTGGACCGTCCTTTTAAAAATTCAACTGAGGACTTATATTTTAAACCAACAAATATAGTACAGATCAATTACATACAGTTGATTTTTACGTACATAAACAGATGCATTCTGAAGTGTTTTGAACTTATAGGTAACTTTTTGCGATCATTCAATTTTCACGAATTCGTACATTGTTTCCGGGTTGAAAGTGGCATCAAAGTGCACCGAATTCGAAGCCCAATGTGAATGAACGATATCCCACATCAAATTACTTCATAGAAAAAAACGCTGTAGAAAATTACCTAGTTGACCGATCCTTTTCAAAGTTTCAGACACTAAAATATAACTCACTAGCAGACCCGGCGAACTTCGTCCCACTCAAAATTTATTTTTCGCTATCACATTCACGTTTTTTTAATAAATGCACGTTCATGGGTCCAATCGCAGAACTGTTCATTGATTGATTTCCTAATCTAACCTTCAAAATTACCTTTTACTATAAAATTCTTAGCACTTTAGCAGTTTTGATAGACTCGTCATTAAAATATCAGATTATTTTCAGGCACAATTCTCGTTCAAGATTTTTCAACCAGTTTATCGGTTACACAATGGAATAAATATTTTACACAGAAAATATGATAGAATAAAGACAGCCCTAAATCGGACAATTTATTTCTCGAGTGTTGCTCTTATCAACACATTCGGTGATCCATTTTTATTCATATAGATAGAAGAAGATATACGAGTGTGTTTTATCACACTATCAGCCCCCTCAGAAAGAGGGGAGGAATGTCTATCTACCATAGGAACTTTTCGTGCCCCTAGAACCTTCACATGCCGAATTCGGCTCCATTTGCTTGGTTAGTTTTCGAGTTACGCAGAAATTTGTGTTTCATTTGTATGGCAGACCCCCCCCCTTAGAGACGGGGGTGGGGTGTCTAACCACCATAGAAACATTTATTGCACCCTAAAATCTCCACATGCCAAATTTGGTTACATATTCTCTATTAATTCTAGAGTAATGCAGAAATTTGTGTTTCATTTGTATGGCAGCCCTCTCTTAGAGAGGAAGGTGGGGTATATAACCACCATAGAAACATTTATTGCACCCTAAAACCATCATATGCCTAATTTGGTTTTATTTTCTTAATTGATTTCCGAGATTTCCGAGACGATTCGGCGTTATTCTATCCGCGTCCTGATATTCAAACTATTGTAGCGGACATGGAATCAGATATAGTGAAACTCATGGAATATTTCAGTGGCAATTATCTAACCATCAACCTCACTAAAACAAAGTATATGGTCTTCCATTCGCCACGAAAAAAATACCTCAACACCGTGATCCATGTGTGGGAATTCTGACTATTGAAAAAGTCTTCTCTTTCAAATACTTAGGATTGTATTTAGATTCTGCTCTTTCCTGGGATACTCACATTAAACATGTATCGAGTAAAGTTGCAAGTTTATGTGGTCTCATGAAAAGAGTACGCTGTTTTATACCAAAAAGAGCATTGTTACAGTTTTATTTTGCATGCATCCACTCCATCCTCCAATACTTAATTGTAGTCTGGGGTCATGTTGCCAAATCAAAATTGAAAAAAAATTCAAACGCTGCAAAATAGATATGTGAAAGTAGTTTTCAATCTTCCTCACTTATATCCGACAGTTGCGCTTTACACTACTGTACAAAATAGAATTATTCCTATTTCAGGCCTATGTGATATTCAAAGTATCATGTTTGTTCATAATGTTTTGCATAACCGTAATTTTCACCATAATATCACATTCCCTACTCGAATAAACCTTCTGAATACGAGAAATGCAAATGACTTAATGAGAACCAGAGCTTTTACGAAATTGGGACTCACGCGCATAAAAAGTTACGGTCCATTAAAATTCAACGTGCTTCCCAACAATCTGAAAGCAATAAGCAATAAACGTATTTTTAAAAATAAGCTGAAACAGTATATGACGATCCACATAAATCAATATATTCTGTAAATGTGCCGACCATCTTATATATATGTATGCTTTGGTTAATAATATTTTCCGTCATTTTTCTTTTTCCTGCGTCGTTCTAATGTTGTATAATATGGTGGATCCCTTCAAAGGAACTCTAATGTTCCACTGGAATTTCACATGTTTTGTTTTCTTCGTTTGTTGTTATATTCTCCGCTATCTCTTCTTATGTTTGTTGTCTGTTAGCAAGAGTCCACTACCAGGGGGCTCTCTATTCGAGCTTTCTGGTGTGGGGGTTAGTGGAGGGTATTAAAAAAAAAAGAGTAATGCAAAAATTTGTGTTTCATTTCTAAGGCCACTATACCCCTACCACTGGCTGTATAGGGGGGTCACTCTACGAAAAATGTTACGAAAAATTAAGAGATTTCAAATGCATATGAAGCAGAATCGTTCTCACGATTTATGTTATAATATACAGCATTAGACGACTATTTTTTTCAGCCTTTTTTTGCCTGAGACATCAACAGTGGAAGCTGTAAAACAATGAACAATTTAACGCATAAAAGAGATATGTTTTGCGAGCGAATGCAAAGCTAATTCATGTAATATGCATTTCTTTTAGCTTAGTCCTCCTGAATATTGTATGCAACACAAAACTGTGTGCAATAATCCGTCCTATCAAATAAATTAGATATCCAGACAATGTGTAAAAATAAGGGTGATGTAGATGGTGGAGTGGGTTATTGAGATGACTGCATTTCATACAAAAAAATCATTACTTCAGCGATATCAAGGTGTTTTGTCATGGCTCCCAGTGTCAGTGTGCGTGACATGAAATATAGTCTGCAAGCGAACATTATTTCTTTAAGCAGCTTTATGATTTCATGTGTATTCTGCCTCAAAATGTCACGAAATTGTAAGAATTTTCAACATTTCTTTGTTTCTTTCTCGTAAATCTCATATTCAATGTAAGCCATGATCGCAATAAGCACAAGTGCGAAAGTGGTGCAAAAAAGGCCTGCACTGTTGCAGAACGTGTTAGGCAGCACAGAAAACGGAAGCTAGGAGCAAAGGTTTCATTGACTTCTGGAGCTGCTGGCTCATTATTCACCGTTCTACCCTTGTATGCTCATACGGGAAATTCGAACATCATGGACGATGAAGTTGCGGATGATTCATCTTACCACTTCAATTGTTGGAACCCGTTTGAGGGATATCAGTAGGGGAACCGCGGGTAAGACGGACAGTGGGGGTATAACGGACAGGTGATTAATTTGTATAGTTGGATTATAAATTTCAAACTTCTGTTGATGGGAACCTCTTCTACATGCTATTCTATAATATTTAAACCATCCTATGACAATGAATACTGATCAAAAGTGGAATAGGGAAATAAAAACCGAAAATCAAACATGATTCCGCGTGTCGATGTATTTTTTTCGGCTTCGATATTAAGCATTTTGAGTGGTTTAATTGCAAAAATGAATTCGTTGGTGGTTATATTTCGGTTTGCGAGTTGACAGAGAAGCGTACGGAAAAGTAGATTCTTTCGTGAGTGATAAATTTAAATTATTGAAAAAATTGCACTGGTGTTTTTTGAATGGACAGTCACATCCAATGCATGATGGAAAGTGAAGGGAAGAATATTCAACTCTTTCTCATATTGCTTTCTCTGTTTGTTCCATTTCAGTTACTGGACACACAACACTGGGAGAGAGCGAAATTATTCCTCTCGCGAGCGATCTTCTACGCTTCATATATTATTAACCTGTCCATATTCCCCTCACTAGGGGAAAAGGGGGGAATTTGGACCACCTAAGCAAATCGCCTAATATTTCTAAACCAATACGGTCTAAATAATAAATGTCACATTGTATACTGAGCTACACTTGTTTTCTTTCAATAAAGGGTGTGTCACATCAAATTGCATCACGGAAAAAACGCTGTAGAAATTTTATTTTTAGGAATTATATCTTCAGCTTTCGCTTATAATCAGATAAGAGTGTATAGATCACGTTAGTCATGCTTCACTGTCAATTTTTCGTAAATTTGGAAAAATGTCGTCGAACGAAAAAGAGCGTCGTGAATTAATCCTGCGCATTCATTTCGAGAATCCGGAGTTGTCACATCGGGACATCGGTAAGATGCTGGGAATCGTCCAATCCACGGTCAGCGGAGTACTAAAACGATACTTCGAGAACCTAACCATCAACCGGAAGGTGAAGAATGGCAAAAATGGATGCTCCGTCAGTGAAAATGATCACAAGCGCGTAGTTAAGCAGTTTAGACGTGATCCGAGAAGTTCGATCCGTGATGTCGCCAATAAGCTGAATTTGTCAAGTTCATTCGTCCAGCGGAGCAAGCAGCGGGAGGGCCTGCGTACATACAAGGTTCAGAAGGCTCCTAACCGCGACGAAAGGCAAAACATGGTGGGGAAGACGCGAGCCCGGAAGCTGTACACCGAAATGCTGACGAAGCCGCATTGCCTGGTAATGGACGACGAAACCTACGTCAAAGCGGACTTTCGTCAGCTGCCGGGCCTGTTGTTCTTCTCCGCAGAGGACAAATTCAGCGTTCCGGAGGAGATTCGCAAGCAGAAACTATCCAAGTTTGCCAAAAAGTACATGGTGTGGCAAGCGATCTACTCTTGCGGAAAGCGGAGCGCCCCCTTCGTGATGACCGGCACGGTAAACGGGCAGGTTTACCTTAAGGAGTGCCTACAGAAGTGCTTACTACCACTATTGAAGCAGCACGAGGGCCCGTCCATCTTCTGGCCGGATCTCGCTTCATACCACTATTCAAAGGACGTGTTGGAGTGGTACGAAGCCAACGGGGTCACCTTCGTGCCAAAGGAAATGAACCCGCCCAACGCGCCGGAGCTTCGCCCAATAGAGAAATAATGGGCGATTATGAAGCAGGCCCTCCGGAAGAACCCAAAAGTTGTCAAATCGGAGGCGGACTTCAAGAGAAAATGGATTTCTGTTCAAAAAAAAACTACAACCTGACGTTGTACAGAACATTATGGACGGAGTAAAGAGGAAGGTGCGAGCATACGGGCTTGGGCTCGAAGTATGAATAAAAAGAAAATGCCAAAAGTTGTTTAATAGTTTTTATTTTACTGTCTAAAATTTTCAAAAGGATCGGTCTACTGGGCGAATTTCTACAGCGTTTTTTCCGTGATGCAATTTGATGTGACACACCCTTTAAATAATGTTTAATCATCATATAAAGCTTCAATCTACCAATCTCTCAATCTCAATCTCTTTAAAATTATGATATAAATTTTAAAGAGATGATTTTTGAACATTAAAATTTGATGCGGGGTGATTTGGACCGTCTGTGGGGTGATTTGGTCCAGTGTGTGTTTCATCGAAAAAACATGCTTATGTTTATGTAAAGTATTTTGGGATAATGTTACAATCAGTAACAATGTTTTGGGATCGATACCAGGTGTCTTGGCCAGATTCCAGACCAGAAAAGTTGGATTGACACCATCTCGAATTCTGCATGAATCTTTTCACTAATGGTCGAGCATTTTCAAACACTTTTGATGCTTGGTCAAAGAAAATTCGTTCTCGATGGCCTGCGTTGCTCTTTCAAGCTCCTCCTTCTTCTAACGTTGTCTGTCCATCCTCTTCTTGTAATCCAGAGGCATCTGGAATCAATTAGACCAAAGAAAAGTCTCAAACCTGTAGGACCAATTCACCCCACAGAAACGTGTCCATGTCACTTTTGAAGTTTTACCAAAGTTTTTTTTACTTTAGGTACATACGGTTCAACATTAGAAGGAAATGACATTATAAAAAATCCAAGTTAAGGCGTACTTTTTGAGATAATGGGATGGTCCAAATCACCCCATATGACCAAATCACCCCGTGTTACCCTACATGTCCATTATACCTGCACCGATAAAAATGTTCTACTTTTCAGCTTGTTTTAATTTCAGTAAAAAAACATAGAAAAATATTTTTTTTATAAAACATCTGGCCATTTTTTCGAAAACCAGTACATTGAACTGTAAGAAACTGCTTTTATGTTTTGGAAAACATGAGTTTCCAAAGATACAAATGAAGTTCTTCTCAACATGTCCGTCTTACCCCCATTTCCCCTACATATAACAAACAACCCTTTTTCGGGCTTGGCATTCTTTCATTTGGGTCTCAAAAGAGTTAAAATAACAGACGTTTGAACAATGAAAATGGTTACATTAAAAAAAAAACCATTGTTCCGAACAATCACAATCCTACGTAAAACTTACGTCCGTGCCCCTAGGCTCAGACGCTTCTACTTTTTTTATGATAGAGCTAAAAAACTAGTTGGATATTCAATATGTTCAGTGTTTCAATGTCGCTTCGGACAGCGAGCAATCAACAGTACATGTTAATGCTGAAGCTGAGTATTAATTCGAAAATGTTATTAATTTGAGAATGGTTTGCGAAGGTCAGTGCTAGCATTTAGTTTGCATACATTACATCAGCACTGTATTGAAATATGAGCAAGAAGCAACATAATGAACTATTACTCATTTTGTTGGATAAGTCTCAGGTTTAAGGTGCTGTAATGTGCTCGATAGTTAAATAAGCGATAGCGTATGAACTGATGATCACGCTATGCATCCACTATCATAGACATAATTTCGATGAAATATTACACCAAAATATCTGATAACAGGCGAATAACCTTTGTAATAAAAAGCCTTCATAATAGAAAAAAATAATCAATCAACCAAAATATCACGGCGAGACGTTATAAATGTCCTTACTCACGGCTGAGATGGCTTTTTTCAAGATTAGAAACGAATACACTAAAAAAAGTAGATGGGTCTGGGCCTATGGGCACGGACGGGGGTCTTGACATAGGACTGTGATTGTGTGTAGTAATTGCATTTGAATTGAGTTTTTTCATCCGCATAAGTCAAATAACTCTATTATAGATAAAAATAGCATTTTCTCCTTCGTTGCCACATTGTCCGAAACATTGTTTGTAGGGTTTTTTTTCACTTTATAGCCAGGTGATGTATATTGAGTAACCAATGATCTATCCTTGATCTCATTGGGTCCTAAGTTCTGCTTAGTAATAGAAAAGGAAAAAAGAATGGGCATGTACATCCGAGGAAGTGAAGCGGGTTTCCTAGGAAGACAAATATGGGGAGCATAATATTAAGATCGCGACTACCTAAGCTATCATAATCTGATGTGCGTGAGTATACCCGTTTCGATCTTCTAAATCAGCAGCCAGTTAAATTCAATAATTGCATGTTTTACATAGCCAAACAACGTGCTCGATATGATGGCGTTCCTGGACCGCAATTACATAAATTGTTAGCAGCAAAACCTAGACGATAAAAACGTGAATTGAGCACGAATTGATTGGGCAACATACAATACAATAACTGATAAATGACTATTATCGGTAAATGGAGAATAATTCATTATACGCATCAACTCACATTGTGAGCTAACGCCCGAATTTAGACAAAAAGGCTTATTGGGGAGGAAAACGAGTGGATAGTGCAATCGAAAGAAAACATACCCACTTTAATCGTCAAATTGTTAACTTTTTTACAATATTCACAGTTCATGTTTTAAGCAAAAAAAATTGCTGGATAAATTTCCTGTCTAATGGTATATAACACAACATATGTCGCAATATGGACTTTGACTAGTATGCGTTTGAAAACTCTTAATGAATCGTTACATTTTTCTTACAGTGACCCCCCTATATAGAAATCAAAGACATATTTTTTTTTTCCAGAATATATATTTCTATCAAGGCTCATATGGCGTTAGCCTCACGGGGCCGGGAGTTCAATACTTTGACAATTTTTCTTATTATCTATGTTAGTAATATGTAACCGATTACTCGCGGTTGGATCGAGGTTAGTATTACAAGTGTTTTCGTAATTGTGATGTTGCTGTCTTCAATGCTCTGTACGTGTGCCCGACACGGGATACTTCCTATTGGGATGCAGCTGACCCTTAATCAGCAACGCCCCCCTAGTCTGTACCTCATATCTAGCGTGGTGCGTCTTTCTCGACTCGAGGAATCCAGGATAGAATGGTCACTAACCGGCGCAATCATCAGTTCATGTAGAGTTGTCATGAGCGGTACAACCTTTGGCTCTTGTTGAATGATCAGTAGACTGCACAACCTTTGGCCCGTGTATCTGTAAAGAGTGTGTGTATGTATTGCCGCGACTAAGTAAAAGTTTATCGATCGGATAGGAGGGATATAAAACGGGGACACAACGAAGGAAACATCATCAAACGTTGACATCGGCGTTTCTGAGGAACAGGTATAGATGAAGCAGAAGATCAGGATCACGGCTACCTAAGATATCCCGGACGGGGATCTCCGATTGTCTGCCTTGTGCTCTCAGTGCTATAGAGAGCTGAGAGCGAGCAGTATGGAACCGGATACACGACCAGACAACATGCTCGATGTCGTGGTAGCCATCGCCACAATCACAAAGATTGTTTGCTGCAAGCCCAATGCGATAGAGATGCGCGTTTAGGTTGTAGTGATTGGACATAAGCCGAGATATCACGCGAATGAAATCACGACCTACATTCAATCCCTTGAACCATGCACTCGTCGAGACCTTAGGGATAATCGTGTGTAACCAACGACCGAACTCATCACCACTCCACATGCGCTGCCAACTTACGAGCGTATACTGACGAGGAATGTGGAAAAATTCATTATAAGCAATTTGCCTTTCAAAAAGTGTGCCTTCTAAAGCGCCCACCTTAGCTAGCGAGTCCGCTTTCTCATTCCCCGGAATCGAGCAATGAGAGGGAACCCATGCTAAGGTAATCTTGAATAATTTTACGACCAAAACACTCAATAGTTGTCTTATTCTAGTTAGGAAATAAGATGAGCGTTTATCAACCTTCATTGAGCGGATTGCCTCTATTGAGCTGAGACTGTCTGAAAAAATAAAATAGTGGTCGATGGGCAATGTTTCAATGATCCCCAGTGCGTAGTATATCGCACCCAGTTCAGCAACATACACGGAACAAGGATATTTGAGTTTGAAAGAGGCACTGGAGTTTTCATTGAAGATGCCGAAGCCAGTGGACCCGTTTATGAATGAACCGTCAGTAAAGAACATTTTATCAGATCTAACTATGCCCCCATATTCTGCCGAAAATATCGGCGGAATAGAATCTGAGCGTAGATGATCTGTGATTCCATGGATTTTTTGGCGCATGGACAGATCAAAACTGACACAGGAATTGCAGAAGTATGGGAAGCAAACTTGGTTGGAGATGCCTGGTGAAGGGTGCACGTCGTGGGTAAGGTACTCATGGTATAAAGGAGGCTGAGGAGTCAGCTGGAGTAGATTTTCGAAGTTACCAATCACCAATGGATTCATGATCTTGCAACGGATGAGAAATCTGTAGGACAATTCTGTGAACCGAAGAGTAAGCGGGGGTACTCCTGCCAAAACTTCGAGACTCATCGTATGTGTCGAATGCAAACACCCCATTGCTATACGCAAGCAACGATATTGTATTCTCTCCAGCTTGAGAATATGAATCCTGGCAGCTGATCGGAAGCAAAAACTGCCATATTCTAACACTGATAATATCGTTGTTTTGTATAACTGAATGAGGTCTCCTGGATGGGCACCCCACCATGTTCCGGTTATTGTTTGGAGAAAATTGATTCTTTGCTGGCATTTCTGTTTCAAATACGCAATGTGTATTCCCCAGGTACATTTAGAGTCAAAATATACTCCAAGGTATTTGAAAAACATCGAGTGCTTGATCGTTTTGCCGGATAGGTGAAGCTGGAATTGGGCGGGTTCGTGCTTCCTAGAAAAAACGACCATTTCAGTTTTCTCCGTAGAGAATTCGATACCCAGTTTTAGGGCCCACGTGAACAGATTGTTCAGGGTATCTTGCAACGACTTTTGCAGAACGACGGGATTAGTACCCGTGATGGAAATAACTCCATCGTCTGCAAGTTGTCTCAGCGTGCAGTCTCTAGTTAGACAATCATCTATATCATTGACGTAAAAACTGTACAAGAGGGGGCTTAGGCAGGAGCCTTGTGGTAGGCCCATAAAACTGTATCGGGAAGATTTCAAGCTGCCATGATTGAAAAACATGTGCTTTTCTGACAGTAAATTGTACAGGAAATTATTCAGAATTGGTGAAAGTCCACGATTATGAAGTTTCTCTGAGAGAATTTCCATGGAAACTGAATCAAATGCCCCTTTGATATCGAGGAAAACGGAAGCCATTTGTTCTTTGCGAGCAAATGCGATTTGGATTTCAGAAGATAGCAGCGCGAGACAATCGTTCGTCCCTTTACCTCGGCGGAAGCCAAACTGCGTATTTGACAGCAAATTGTTCGCTTCAACCCACTTGTCCAAACGAAGTAGAATCATTTTCTCTAACAATTTACGAATACAGGATAACATTGCAATCGGCCTATACGAATTGTGATCGCAAGCCGGCTTGTTGGGTTTTCGTATGGCTATCACTCTCACTTGCCTCCAGTCATGTGGGACAATATTCAGCTCCAGAAACTTGTTGAACAAGTTCAGCAAACGCTGTTTCGCCAAGTCGGGAAGATTCTTCAACAAGTTGAATTTGATCTTGTCCGACCCCGGAGCTGAATTGTTACATGAGAGGAGGGCAATTGAGAATTCTACCATCGAAAAATTCTCATAGTCGCATTGGAGCGGAATGTCGCGTACGACGCTTTGTGCAGGAACGGAATCGGGACAAACCTTTCTTGCAAATTTGAAAATCCAACGGTCAGAGTATTCCTCACTTTCATTTGTATGGTTCCAGCCACGCATTCTCCTAGCCGTATTCCAAAGAGTGCTCATAGCGGTCTCCCTTGACAAACCATTGACGAACTTTCGCCAATATCCATGCTTTTTTGCTTTGATCAGACCTTTTAGTTTGGCTTCTAGAGCTTGGTACTTTCGAAACCATTCCACTAGTCCAGTTTTCCGCAATTTTTTGAAAGCGGATGATTTTTCAAGGTAGACCTTTGAACACTCCTTGTCCCACCAAAGTGATGGAGGACGACGTCGGAAAGTGGTAGCAGGAACACGTTTCTTTTGAGCTTGAAGTGCGCTTTCGTAAATCAAACTCGATATAAAATTATACTCTTCGAGTGGAGGAAGTTCATGCATTAAAACAAGTGCTTCAGATATTATTTCTGCAAATTTTCTCCAGTCAATATTTTTCGTGAGGTCATACGCAATATCGACTGACTCACGAGAACCTGATTCATTGGCGATCGATAAAATTATTGGCAGGTGGTCACTACCGTGGGGATCTTGGATTACCTTCCACGTGCAATCCAGGGATAACGAAGAAGAGCAAAGTGATATGTCTAGCATACTTGCCCGTGCAGGAGGGTTGGCTATTCTAGTTGCTTCCCCAGTATTCAAAACTGTCAATTTGAAGTTGTCACACAGATCATAAATCAGAGTGGCACGCTTGTCATCGTAGAGTGAACCCCATGCTGTTCCATGGGAGTTGAGGTCATCTAAGAATAGCCGATGATGCCTCGATGATATCAAAAAACTGATGGCGGCCAACCATAGTTCTTGGAGGAATATATATCGAGGCAATACAGAGGTCTTTGCCATTGATTTGTGTCTGGCAAGCAACAACTTCAATGCCTGTCATCGATGGGAGAGTGACATAGTCCTATGTCAAAAATTAAAACATCTATAATTCAAAACACATAATATTTTCACCAAAACATCCCTGGCGATTGAGCGTTTCAGTGAAAAGCTGGAAGATAATGGGTTAAGGGAAAAAGAAACTAGACTGAAGAAGACTAGAGAAATCACACACGTACCACACCCGAAGTTCTCAATAGGACAAATATTAAAAGAAATTGTTTAAAAGTTCATTTTCACTACCAATCCCGAAACTCAATTCATATGGATGTGTATTGTGTGCATGTGTATTATGTGCAGTCTATATATTTTTTTCTATAGCAAGGCAGTCGTTTCGCCGGGAAAATGCCTTAAATATCCAAACAGAACTGTATCACGGGAATATCCACTTAACAATGTAACAGCCAAAGCACGTTTCTCTGGTTTCACTTTCGCCATTTCCAGACGAAATCATTCTCTTACTTGTTCCCATTTCAACTGTTTTTAACCATTCTTTCTTGTTCGCATTCACATTTACGTATGCCATCGTAGTTTAAATGATCTAATTAGGAAAAATAAACACGTTTTCCCTGTTTGGATCCCCGTATGTCTATTTCCCAATACAGTTCGCATTTCTTCGACGCACTGGAAACCATTTGTTTTCAACCAAACTACCCGAGAAAGTCGACTCTCTTCTCCCAACCAAACGATACTTTAAGAAAGCATTCGGGCACAAATGTTTTGCCGCCGCCCCCTCTGACTCCTATCCAAACAGCAGTAAAAGGTCAATCCGCAGCGTTCAGCGCTCCGATAAAATATCAATTTTCCGAATGAGTAAAATTGTTGCGGCATCACATTCTCAAACAGTTGGTTGTTTGGTAGGTTTGGGAGGGGAGCGAGAAAAAATTGAATACAATCGCATCGCCGCCCCCCGCGCTCCCAAGATGCTGCTGCTGCTGCTGCTGCTGCTGCAGACTAACGCGTTTTCGCTGTTCTTTATTCTTACATCCATGCAAGATTTTTCTCCCGATTTTTTTTCACCAACCACTGGTGTGATGATATTGCGTGATACTGCGATGAGCAGAGATTTGCATAAACATTATCTGTTCTACCACTGCTGCTGCCGCAGCGACGGCGTTTTGAAGAAGAACTTCGATTGAATATTATTTCATTTTCAACGGAATTTGTCGATCGAAGATAATGCCCTGTCTCGTGAGATGCGTAATTCTCAAAAAAGGCGAACTGCTGGGAATGGAATTTGATCTATTCGAAAAGTATTTGAAATAACCCGCATCCACCGCACCGCACTATCAAACGAAATGATCCCATAAAAGTCGAAGTCGGGCCTTCGTCTTGGCCTTTTGAAATTCAATGCTCGTTTTGCACAAGCGGAAATAGAACGGCTCATAGACATCCAGCTCGAACCTCGGGACCTTGGGTTGGCGTTGGAATGGGGACGCAATCCGGGCACGGTGTCTGCTATTGCTCGTTATCCTAGCGTGTAATGAATCCAAGGAAAATCTCTGACATCATGTATTCTGGCGGGGAGAAGCTCGGCGGCAGTCGTCGGTAGCAGATATTGGTAAATCCAGCAGAAACGCCGGCGGATGTGGATGAAGAGATAAATATCACGAGATCAACACCGGGTACGTGGCGCTAGTCTTAAATATGGAAATTTGAACTCAATTAACTCGTGTCTCGCAAGGCCACTGGAAAGCATTTGGCTCAGTGTAGAATTTCATTGCGAACAGCAAATGGAATGCTTCTTGATGACTAACAATCGCTCCTGTATACAGCTAGCCCCATCCCATCCTCATTAAACGCTCCACTTGTCACCGGCTGAGAGATATCTTAATTTCTTCTGCATTCTGTTCTCGGCAGTAGTGGACACATGTCATTGCAGAAAGGAAACTCCCTGCAGCTCGTAGAAAAGTCATTAAAAACCTCATATCTCTTTTTTACCCATCACTGTGTTCGCAAAGAAAATAACCCTAAAATCATCTGCCATTAGCATTGAGGCGAGAAAGCGACCGAGAAAAAAAACGGACCTGGGAAAATTTTGCATTCATCGCTTTTAGACTTTTTCCTCCTCCAAACCCCAGCCGCTTTCACTCGATCCCAAAAGGGACCCGACAGGAACAGAGAGTAGGGAGATGTGTCACATGATGAAAATATTCATATCGTAGAAAGCTTGCCTGAAATTAAGTTTTTGGCAACGACTGCTTTCGCCGTCGGTCTCCCGCATATGCATTAATTTCGGGATGTGTCGAGAAGCCGAGAACCTTCCAGGCAGGGAGACTGACACGGCTCGGACCGGTCCAAAGCAGTCGGAGATTATCCTCATTTTCGAGAAGTTTATTGGATCGGCGCCAAGTGGGACTTTGGATTTGGCTTATGGAAGAAATGTCGTTAGATGATTTTTTCCATCCCATTCGTGATATTTATTTCTCACTGTTAATTAGAGTTAAGTTTCTCATTTAGCAGCTACGAATATTTACATATATGACGGTTAGCAAGGAGAACTCAAGGAGTTAAAAGCATTCTAATTCGGGATTTGATTTAGCTCGTATTGCAGCATTTAACATACAAGGTGAATCAGAATAACTGTCAGTCTAAAAATGCTTATATCAATGAAATGCTTCTTGTTATTTACATTGCATGTGTATATTAGATACGGTAGATATGGTTTTTTTCAAGACAACGGACGAATGAGCAGTATAGTTTAAAGCCACTGTAATAGTAAAAAAATCAATCGATCCCTTTGCCTCAATTACATATTGGGATTGCCCATAACATATTGGGGATGCCTTGGTAAAGTTGTTGCTTGGCTGAGCACCTCAATTGGGATCAATTACCACATGGGGCTTATTCACCAAGCTTAACTCTTTCCGATTACCATTTGTTTTCATCGATGGGGCACGCATTCGCTTCAATTCTTACGAGAATATGTGAAAACTGCTCAATAACTGGTTTGGCTCAAAAAAACATTTTTTGACAAGGCATTTAGAAATTATCTGAATGATGAGGAAAATGCGTAACTGCCAATGAAAATGCGTAACTGCCAATGACCATTACTTTAAATAAAACATTTTAAACCATTCAGAAGAAATAGATGTGTATTCGATCGGAAAAATAAGAAGAAGCGTGTCCAAGATACGATCGCTTTATTAACGTAGAACTACGAAACTATTGCAAAGAACAAACATTGTAGAAACTAAGGAATAAATTCTTTTGTACAACTTGAAAGCACTCTGTTAGCACTGACAATTTCCGATGAATGAATAATTGCACTGAGTGGCCCGAATTATTCACAAAGCAAAAAAATCAATTTGATCAAATTGTCAAATTAGCTCGCAGCATTAACATGTAGGGGAAAAGGGGGGAATTTGGACCACCTAAGCAAATCGCCTAATATTTCAAAACCAATACGGTCTAAATAAAAAATGTCACATTGTATACTGAGCTACACTTGTTTTCTCTCAATAAATAATGTTTAATCATCATATAAAGCTTCAATCTACCAAATATATCATAAAATAAAAGAGATGATTTTTGGACATTAAAATTAATTGTGGGGTGATTTGGTCCAGTGTGCGTTTCATCGTAAAAACATACTTATGTTTATGTAAAGTATTTTGGGATTATGTTACAATCAGTAACAATGTTTTGGGATCGATACCAGGTGTCTTGGCCAGATTCCAGACCAGAAAAGTTGGATTGACACCATCTCGAATTCTGCATAAATCTTTTCACTGTTGGTCGAGCATTTTCAAACACTTTTGATGCTTGGTCAAAGAAAATCCGTTCTCGCCGGCCTGCGTTGCTCTTTCAAGCTACTGCTTCTTCTAACGTTGTCTGTCCATCCTCTTTTTGTAATTCAGCGGCACCTGGAATCAATTAGACCAAAGAAAAGTCTCAAACCTGTAGGACCAATTCACCCCACAGAAACGTGTCCATGTCACCCCACACAACACGCAAAAATTAAAATGCAATTAATTTCATTTATTGTTATCGAACTTACAGTTTCGCTGCATCAAATTGTTCCTCTTCTGTAGGCGAACAGAACTTTACTGCACAATACACGAAAAGTTTGTTTAATTAGCGGGAAAAACCTTAAAACCACTATCGGAAAACTCACATTTTTTGACGATCAAGGTGCTTGCTGTGTTTATGCTACGGATTCCCTCTACTTGTGGTGTTATACCAAAGTTTTTTTTACTTTAGGTACATACGGTTCAACAATAGAAGTAAATGAGATTATAAAAAATCCAAGTTGAGCCGTAATTTTTGAGATAAAGGGGTGGTCCAAATCACCCCATATGACCAAATCACCCCGTGTTACCCTACTGCTGATTTCTCGTTCTCAAAAGTGACACTGGAACACTGCGCTTATTCAATATCCAAGTAGTTTTCCAGTATATCTTACCAAAATTACACCCAAACGCTCCCAGAAACACCATTTCCCAGAGAAGTAATCCACAAATTATACTGTTTCCTTTCAATACTTGGAAATACTTCCTTGAACCGCGCTACATTTCAACGCCATATCCCGTTCAAACACACTCCTAAATTCAAACAAGCTCATTCTTCCTTGCAGAAACATAAATTATAAAAATAATTCACTTTTTATTATTTCGTATAACACTTTGGAATGCATCGAATTTTAGTAGAAAAAAGAGGCAGATGGCTTCTGTGATTTTGATAAAGCAGCTGAATATAGTTGATTCATGATTCATAGCTACCTTTGACAATGCATAAAATTTAAAAAAAATGCTTTGTGATGATTCAACGAACACTCTCCATCAGACGGAATAAATCCGGCGCGGTACTCTTTTTATCACTGCGTTTTTTCATCTGCCTGCCAATCGTCATTTTTTTCCTCTCAAAATCTGTTCGATATTCTGATAATTCGAGCTTAAGTCGCATTGGTTTTTCCGGTGAATCCAGTAAAGTAGTAATTATACAAGTCGGATTCAATTGTATACAAACTCGATTATATATGATTCGATTATATACTCTGTCATTGTTAAAATTCGACCATATGCGAAGAGGGATTTTTCCATCAAATATGATCGTCTATCACCTTCCTGAGAGATTCTGGATAAATTGATTTTTTTTTTCATGTAAGAAAGGTGTTTACTGACTTCAAGGAAATAAATCAAAAATTGAATTCTTCTTTGATATTGAAAAAAAAAAAACGAAAATTATATGTTAAAAGAACGAACAAAAAAATATTTTTGTTTATTCGAATCTATACAGTGAAAAGAAGTCGGAGACTGTGTATCCGCCCTGCATATTCATCATGTTTTTGCGATGAATTTTCAAATGTTACTTTAGACTAGTGGTTGTTGTTACAGGTCCTCTAGCAGGAATTCCCGTGTTTTCGGAATAAATATATTTGTCGTACAGAAATAGACTGAGCAACTTACTTACTTACTTCCACATACTTACGTTCGAAAAAGTTCTTATTCGAACGAACAAGAATATCTTTTTGAACAGTTATCGTGGTGATCTTTCTCCTGTTAATGTGTATACTTCCACAGTCAATTATATGTTTGTTCCATCACCACCATTATCCCACATTTTTTATACACAAAACATTAACACCATTGAATGCTAACCATTTCAATCTAAATTCGGCACATAAAATCTACAATATGTGCGTGCGATGCAAGAATACACAAGTGCTCACCAACCGACACTCAGTATCATTTCATCGAATTCCACCTTGGATTTGAAGTTGCGAACAAAATCACACCACGATTTCCTTCACGATACAAACACAAAACACTATCCAGCCTCCCAGGTAATATTCAACACTCGTTGGGAGGAGCAAGACTGGCTAAAAGAAATTGCAAATTCTGCTTTTACAGGTTTCACCGTGTGAACCAGTTGCGTTCGGGCGGAGCTTAAATTGCAATAAAACCTCCCTTCACAGCGTCCGTTCACATATAGCAGTGTTTGTTCTTTGTCTACAACAAACTTCATAGCAAACCCTTATTCTATTCAACAAACGCATAATTCAGTACATCAGAATCAGAATTTTGTAGTTTTGACGTAGGACTACGTCTTTGATTTCTATAATGGGTGGTACTTCAAAGTTTCGAAAATGAAAGCGTTACGCCGGAGTCACAAGCTTTTGAGCGTCAACACCTGTAAACTAACTAAACGAAATTGTACGATATCCACTTCATTCGAAAGATAGAATATCTGTGTTATATGCGTGTTACTTATGGATCCAAAAACTTGTTTCAATAGCTCAAAAAATTGCTTTGAAACCAAGCTATTAAAATCACAACAATCTAACTCATTAACGGTGCTGTGATTTCTTTCCATACTTATTGGGGAACTGTGATTTCAATTGAACGTGTGTTGTGCTCGGTGGTTTAAAGTGGATTCTCTTTATTCATGCTACATTTTACATTTCTAGCTTATTGGCTAATATGCGGCAATGTCTACGTGATACTTTTAGCAGGCTTCAGCATAACTAACAATCGCCCGTTCCCAGATTACGGGCTTTTGCGCATTACGAGGTATGGCTATTCAATAACGAGACTGCGCGCCTGGTGGGCGCCCTAGAGGGGGGAGGAGAAAAATGAATAGTGCGTTCGTTAGCTTGAAGTGTCTGCTATGAACGTACGAAAACACGTTTTTGTCACTATAGTAGTTTGCGAGCAGCAGTGTATTGAACGGAACGTGGTTTGTAGTGCGCGTCGGGAATCATGTGTGACGAAAAACACGAACAACAACGCACCTGCCCATAACGCGCTGTCGGTGAAGCAATTTTTAGCCGTAAAGGGCATTCCAGTGCTCTAACATACCCCGTACTCGCCAGATCTAGCCCCATGCGACTATTTCCTATTCCCCAAGATCAAATCCGTGTTGAAAGGTACCCGATTTCAGTCCGTAGAAGAGACGAAGGAAAAAGCGATGCGGGTTCTGAGCGCCATCACAAAAGAAGAGTTTCAGCCAGGATCCGAAATCTTCGAAGGTGGGCATTCCAGTGCTCTAACATACCCCGTACTCGCCAGATCTAGCCCCATGCGACTATTTCCTATTCCCCAAGATCAAATCCGTGTTGAAAGGTACCCGATTTCAGTCCGTAGAAGAGACGAAGGAAAAAGCGATGCGGGTTCTGAGCGCCATCACAAAAGAAGAGTTTCAGCCAGGATCCGAAATCTTCGAAGGTGGAAAATGAAGACCGACTCCACTCTCCATATCTTCGTTTCGACTAGAACTGCTTCGGCAGTCAACCACAACAAAAAGTGACTTCACTAGAAAATGAATTGACTAGCGTTGACTAGCGAGGATGACTGGTGAACTAGTGCAGTCAGTGGCTATTTTAACTGACTCGACTAATGAATACAAATCTGCCTCTTCATTCAACTGACTTCAATCCACACTTCCATTTCCCTCTGACACTAAGTCATACCCGCGTATGCAATATTATTTTTACGTTCATATAAAGAGGATCGAAAACTTGATTTCTGATGCAAAAAAGAAGTTACCCAATCAATGAATGGACGGTTTATTGACTACCCATCGTGAATTCAAACCAACGAACCTAGACATTTATCAAGTATGCTATAAAGGTCTTCGCGTTAGTATTAGTAAATAGCAAGCAATATAGCGTACACGCACTGCACGCTATTTTATACGTATGAGTAATTTTCGTGTACGATACAAAAGAATCTAACTCACCTGTAGCGTATGTCAAACCACGTTGAACTCGAACATCGATGCATGCACACGTACATGGGAGAGATAGAGAGGAACGAATTCGTTTTGGGGGAAGTCACTTCAAAATGCAATGAGGAAAATTGGACTGGGAAGAATGAAATAATATAGTCGAGTCGGTAGAGGGAGACAGCGACTAAACGCCCGACTGACTGTTCAGTCGTTTTGGCGGAGAACTGCGAGAAGAATCCAAAAGTCATTACTAACAGACTACGGATATAGTCAGTCAGACAGTCAGCTGACTATCCTTAGTTGACTATGACTATGCAGAGCCCTGGATTCAGCACCGCTTCGAACAATGGAAAAAAACGTATGGAAAGGTGTGTGAGGAGCCAAGGGGAGTATATTGAAGGGGAGCATATCGTTGTACCGTAATTTTTAAAATATAACCCTTTTTCGTAACCAGTCTCGTTATTGATTAGCCATACCTCGTATGGCATACAAAGTATTCCATATTTATACTCATCCTTAAAAACAAGAGCCCTTAAAAACAAGAACAGAACCTCATTGAGAAATTATTCTGATTCAACTTCAAACAAATGATTACCATTCCATCGTTAGTCCTACGCTCACCTTGTGGTTATATCGCATCTTGTATTTGAGAATAAATTTTTTGTAAAAAAATAGGAAAAAACATTGTTCTTTCTCAATAAGTTGTCTTTTCTTTTTTGAAGATTTCAAGTTTGCAAAGTTACCATAATGGCCAATGTCTTTACACCCACAACGTTCTACTGCTATCAGAGATGGTGCTACCAGCTCCTAAGACGAGTTGGCAATAAATTCGTCCATTAGACAGTCAATAGATATGCTAAAACATATCTATTGACTGTTACTAAAAATTCCTACTACTCGTGGAAGAACAGAAATCTGAGTGGCGTCTGCATATTTTCCAGGAAACGTAGAAGAAGTGCCTCCCCCTGGAGTCCGAGCATTTATATCCTTCTGTAGATCTCAGAATAAAGCATTCATCATCGGGTGCGATTCAAACGCACATCATACGATATGGAACGGCACAGATATTAACACAAGAGGTGAGCGTTTATTACAATATTTGACAACAAATAATATAAATATTTGTAATGAAGGTATACCAACTATACTTTTATGAACTCCGTAAGACAGGAAGTTTTGGATTTGACATTTTGCAGTAATACTCTCTCTGAAAACATATTTAATTGGCATGTTTCTGAAGAAATATCGCTGTCCTATCACAAACACATAATGTTTGACTATAAAGTGAATAATATTATTAGAGAAACTTTTAGGGATCCCAGGAAATCAAACTGGGAACTTTGCTATTCCTTTCTAGCGGTGGAGGGTAGCTTCCCGGAAAAAAAATATTAAAACTGGTGAGGAACACGAAAAAAACTCTATTTATGCTACAACAAGAATAATTCAAGCTTACAATAAGAGCTGCCCAGCCAAGGTACGATCAACAGACAGGGATGTACCATGATGGAATGCTAGGCTGGAAAATTTAAGAAAACACGCTCGAAAAATGTTAAATAGGAATGCACTCACTTCGTATAATAAAGAGATCAGAAGATCTAAACGTAAAAATTGGAGGCACACCTGTGAAAACATTGAAAGTACTCCAGTCGTTGCAAGATTCCAAAAAGTTTTGGCAAATGATCATTCTAATGGTTTAGGAACTCTCAAAAAAGAGGACGGAAAGTTCACTTTTAATGCATCGGAGACCTTGAGTTAAATGATGCAAGTTCATTTTCCATGATCACTACCGGCCAGGGAGTCAGGGGGACCCTGATATTAACCCAGGATCTATAATTTTCTACACTGATGGTTCAAGATTAAAATAAAAGGGCCGGGGCTGGAATAACCGGTCCTGGAGTGAACATATTTCAATGGGCAAGTGGCCAACTGTATTTCAGGCAGAAGTACAGGCAATTATTGAATGTGCAACAATTTGTCTAAGGCGCAATTATAGACATGCAAACATATGCATTTTTTCTGACAGTCAAGCTACATTGAAAGCATTGTATTACCTGCACTTCTAAATTATTTTGGGATCGTATTCAACTTCTTCAAGAGGTAGCTAAAAAAGTGCATTGAGCCTACTCTGGGTTCCAGTGCACTGTGGAGTTGAAGGTAATAAAAAAGCAGATTTGTTAGCTAGATGTGGATCATCGAAACCATTCCTAGAACCAGAACCATTTTGTGGGGCCCCTGAATGTATCCTCAAAATGGAATTAAAGAACTGGGAAAAATCAAGAATTGATGGCATCTGGACACATAGTACAGTAGCTCGACGTGCTAAATCTGGTACAAATGATTTAGCACGTCGAGCTACTGTACTATGTGTCCAGATGCCATCAATTCTTGATTTTTCCCGGTTCTTTAATTCCATTTTGAGGATACATGGAATAAAAAAGTAACTGACAGACTTCTCAGTCTAACAAAAAAAGAGCTATGCCCTTTCAGTAGCCTAGTGACAGGACATTGTCCAAGTAAATACCACCTAATAAAAACTAGGTAAATTGGAAGATGATACCTGTCTTTCTGTAACCTAGAAAGTGAAAGCTCGGAACATTTATTATGTAATTGCGAAGCACTTTTTCATAGAAGGCGCAATTTCTTTGATGAAGGTTTGGATAGCTTCCCCCAATAAGGCAATATAATTCATTCGTGCTATATATAATACCTTATTGGGATCATGCCTACAGTCAGCAAGTGGAAATCACTCCAACTAATAGTGATACGACACCCTGATAAGGCTTACAACAAATAGGGGCCCACAACAATGATCAAATAACTGGTCGTAGTGGAAAATGTACCCAACAGGGAAAAAAGGGGCACTATCATGAAAAGTACGTTCGTACCCTACAGAGAATTGGATTCAAATGTAGATGTAGTTTTAGCACAAAATACTTTTAATTGTTTTGTTGTGGATTACCTTACTTTAGTCAACTTGCATTTAAAGGGTGTGTCACATCAAATTGCATCACGGAAAAAACGCTGTAGAAATTCGCCCAGTAGACCGATCCTTTTGAAAATTTTAGACAGTAAAATAAAAACTATTAAACAACTTTTGGCATTTTCTTTTTAGTCATACTTCGAGCCCAAGCCCGTATGCTCGCACCTTCCACTTTACCCCGTCCATAAGGTTCTGTACAACGTCAGGTTGTAGTTTTTTTTTTAACAGAAATCCATTTTCTCTTGAAGTCCGCCTCCGATTTGACAACGTTTGGGTTCTTCCGGAGGGCCTGCTTCATAATCGCCCAATATTTCTCTATTGGGCGAAGCTCCGGCGCTTTGGGCGGGTTCCTTTCCTTTGGCACGAAGGTGACCCCGTTGGCTTCGTACCACTCCAACACGTCCTTTGAATAGTGGTACGAAGCGAGATCCGGCCAGAAGATGGTCGGGCCCTCGTGCTGCTTCAATAGTGGTAGTAAGCGCTTCTGTAGGCACTCCTTAAGGTAAACCTGCCCGTTTACCGTGCCGGTCATTGGCGACATCCCGGACCGAACTTCTCGGATCACGTCTAAACTGCTCAACTACGCGCTTGTGATCTTTTTCACTGACGGAGCATCCATTTTTGCCGTTCTTCACCTTCCGGTCGATGGTTAGGTTCTCGAAGTATCGTTTTAGTACTCTGCTGACCGTGGATTGGACGATTCCCAGCATTTTACCGATGTCCCGATGTGACAACTCCGGATTCTCGAAATGAGTGCACAGGATTAATTCACAACGCTCTTTTTCGTTCGACGACATTTTTCCAAATTTACGAAAAATTGACAGTGAAGCATGGCCAAGGTCAGCTATACACTCTTATCTGATTATAAGCGAAAGCTGAAGATATATTTCCTAAAAATAAAATTTCTACAGCGTTTTTTCCGTGATGCAATTTGATGTGACATACCCTTTATATACCGATCTATATTCCAACAATGTCTATGATAGCTAGATCAGAAGAAGAAGCAAAAATAAAGCATCACTTTTGTACGAACAACAGAACAAGTATCATGGTATATTTTTATTCTGCCTTCAATACCTAACGGCCATTGGTTACACCATGTTTATTATCATACGATGTATGAAAGCTTTATGGAAGTACGTCAGTTATGAGTTCAAACGATGGTTATTCGAGATTTTTTTTTTAAATTGCTCAAATGTTTTCGAACAAAATATGTTTGTTTGTATTTTGAGCATACATATTACGATGTATAGAATGTCGATTTTGTTCATTTTGTCGTTTACTTCGCCTATGCGAACATGGGTAGTATAGTATCTCATACTTTATTCAACAATGTTTCAGTTTATACTTTTTTTCTAAAACAAGCCTAATGTCCAAATTTAATACAACCGGAAAGGGAAAATTATGCCTGTCTCAATTTTCGATTTGCAAATTCAAGTTGAGAACAAAAACTGTTTTAGCATATCGGTCATTGCCAAATATTCCACTCCTTCAAAATGCCCAGAGCATTTCCACTATGTCGTTGATAACAAGGAACGGAAATCTCCAATGACCAAGATCAAAGCAGCATTCCCTGTAAAAAAAACCATCTGTGGGTGCGAAGAGAAGCACATTTCCGAGAGCACACTTTTTCACCCACATTGATTTCTCTTTGATGGAAAAACGATTTCCAAAGTTCGCTCGCTCTCGATACCACTCACCCAGTCAGTCATCTGGACGAGCCTATTCTGCTTGGTCCTTCTCGATGGTGATGACACACACCGTAAGTGTGGGCGCCTGCGATGGCTATATGGCATCGGGCAGGAAAAAAAGGTGATACTTTTCCCTTTTGAGTTTCCTCTTCGGCCCAACGAATGGGAAAGTTGTGCCTGTGGTGACAAGAACCGTGGCGAAGCTTTCGTTCGCCCACTTGTGTAAGCGCTGCCAAGCGCGCCTACGGCAAGGCTAAAAGAGAAAGAAAGCAACGGTCGATGCGTGGGAGTGAGAAAGATGCGACGTGGAGAGTCCGGAGATGGGAGGCGCAGCGCAGCGTATGGAAAAAGTAGTCCGCCAAGAAGGAGAAGACGACGAAGAAGGATAGACTCACCCAGGGCAGAACTCTCGGAGAGCAAGTGGAAGACTTCAAGAGCAGCAAAGGCAAACACACAGTCAATTGCTGGCTGGCTGGCTGACTTGGCAACTAAAATGGGGGTGGAGTGTTCGGCTTTTTGGAGATTCCCACCGGCAGGGGCAGGAGCGTGTGCCGATGCTGAAACAAGTGATTTCAATTCAGTGGATGGCAACCTTATTTTTTGTGTTGCACGGGATGGAAAGTGGCGTTCCTCGATTTGCGTTATTGGAAGGTTATAAACGATAATAGCATGTGGTAAACGGTAATGCAAACGAACGAGCAAGCTCTATTGGTTTAATTGAGTGTTTCAATATGTTCGAAGTATTTACCGTAAAGCACTCGATGCTAGAACTGTACAAACTAGTTTAGTCCATTTGTTGGAAATGTCTTCGGTTGTTGTGAATTATCCATGGTCACAGCTGATGATCAGTTTAGATTGCTTTGAGTTGCATACAAATATCTCAAATTTACCTATTTTTAAATGTTTAAATGTTAGATGACAAACAAATCTAACATTTTGGTATTTTCCGATATAATAGCATAGTTTCTTTGTGGAAGTACATGGAGATAAATCCTATAGAAAATGGTTACGACGCTTCAAATATGTAAGTTCCAAATTCACTCCATATCTTCCAAATAAGAGTCGTTTTTCCATTAATGGTAAATAACACAGGTCTGCAAGAAAATTTAAGGACCGTTTTAGTTATTCGACGTAATCTTAATATTTATAGATGGACATCATATTTTCTGGCAATTGATATAACTATGTAAATAAACGTATTCTTCAAAACATTTTAAGGTAGACTCATAAAATTATTTTTATCGCAGTTTTTTTTTCATACATCCATTCCATGCCAAGCCGATTCAGTGGTGCTCGGATTTTCGCTTAAAATTGTGGTTTTGTTTCTTATCATAAAATATTAGACCCGTATGTTTTAATTTTTCATTGGGGTGCCAATTTCCATTTTAAGGTTGTTCGAAAAAATAACTTTTTCCTTTTTCCAAGAACGAGTTTTTCAAAAATTCATAATTTTTTTCAATTCATAAAAAATTAATGATCGATCGGAATGCCCAAACATTCCCAAATTCACACAAGCCTTTCCCCGGCAAACTAATTATCAAAAAAAAAAATATATATATATATATATTACTTGTAACAATCGTAATATATATATATATTACTTGTAACAATCGTCCTGTCGCGGCAATACATACACACACTCTTTACAGATACACGGGCCAAAGGTTGTGCAGTCCACTGATGATTCAACAAAAGCCAAAGGTTGTACCGCTCATGACAACTCTACACGAGCTGATGATTGCGCCGGCTAGTGACCATTCTATCCTGGATTCCTCGAGAAGACGCACCACGCTAGATATGGGGTATAGACTAGGGGGGCGTTGCTGATTAATGGTCAGCTGCATCCCAATAGGAAGTATCCCGTGTCGGGCACAGGCACAGATCATTGAAGACAGCAACATCACAATTACGAAAACACTTGTAATACTAACCTCGAGCCAACCGCGAGTAATCGGTTACATATTACTAACATAGTTATAAGGCAAACATTGTCGAAATATTGAACTCCCGGCCCCGTCAGGTTGACGCCATATGAGCCTTAATAAAAATATATATTTTGGATAAAAAAAAAAAAAAAAATCGTCCTGTTCCGCTCTAGCTGCCCAAAACATGGGCTCTATGATTCCTCTCAGAGTCGGCTCAATCACAGTCTATCTAGGTTAACCCGAAAGGGGTTATAACAGGGAAAGCACACGTGTCTCGATTGTTTTACGACTATGGTACACTTTTGCCAACTGTTGCGAGGTGGTTTGTGTCCTGTAGCGTGTGTTGGCTGAACATAAATTCTAGTTTGTGTTGTGTTATCTCTGTGCCGTCATTTAAACATAGGTACCTTTTTTTCTAATTCTTTTGAAATGTATTTATAATCATTTTACATTTATATATTTATTTATTTATTTAAATATCCTAACTAGCTTTATTTATTGAAATATTCGTGTTTTCTCCCTCCCTGTTAATCGTTATTGTGTTCATTAGGCACCGTGGGAGGAGACAAAGTCTCGAGCCACCCGAACGAAAAAGGTGACTTCTCACATGCTTTAGGATGCATCAAACTGTTACATTGAATTGTGCGATGGGGGACGATTTTCAGCAGCACAACGGTCCAGGAGATGCATTTGAGTGGAAATTAACATTTAGAGCTCGACAGTTATTCTCTAGAAAAAAAACGGTCTTCGACAAAGTTGTTACATATGATAGAGCGCTCATTTTCATGCTGCCAAAAATAGGGTGACCAACATTTTCGATGAAATAAAAAATCTAACTTTCTTATCTCTATAGATAGAGGTAAACATAGTTCGACAATGTTGTAGTCCCAGTTATTTGAGACATCTTTGTAGAACAAAGTTTTTTTTCTATCTCTTGGAATAACCGATATAGCGCCTTTTTTCTTAGTTGCGTTAGGGTCACCATTGAAAAAAACTGATTTTCTTGCTCTAACTTTTATATTTCAAATTCTATATACAAACTGTCTTCGAAAAACTTTTAGAGCATACTGATACAAACGTTTTTCGATGCAGAACTTGTCAATGTCTCAACTTCACTCAAAGTTATTGATTTTTGTTACCAAAAAATATGCTTTCTTCAATTGTTCGCCATTCTATCTGGGGCAAACATAAACAAAGTTTATTGGCGGCATTTGAAAGAGCAGAGTTCACTCTACATAATGTGTGATTTTTAAAACTATGTTATTTTTCGTGTTTGAGTAAATTAAAATTGAAATCATGAGTTTTTGGGTGAAAAACCATCAATAACTTTGGATATTGACGGGTTCTGCACCGCAAAATGTTTGTCTTGATAAGCTCTAAAAGTCGTCCCAAGACAGCTTTGATGTAAAATTCTAAATATGAACGTTAGAGCAAAAAAATCCGCTTTTTCATGGTCACCCTAATGCAACTTAGGAAAAAAAGCGCTAAATTGATTATATTAAAAGATAGAAAAAAGCTTTGTTCTACAAAATTGATCGAAATAATTTGGGCTACAATATTGTCTAGCTATGTTTATCTCTATCTATAAAGATAAGAAAGTTAGATATTTTATTACATCGACAATTTTGGTCACCCTATTTTTGATAACATAAAAATGAGCGCTTTACCATATGTAACAACTTTGTCGAAGACAGTTTCTGTCTCAAGAATAAATATCTCCCACAAAGTTGTATTTTAACTAAGTTGCATTAGGGTAACCAAAAAAAAAAACTGGTCATTTTACTCTAGCTTTTATATTTAAAATTCTACATCAAGATTGTCTGTGTCTGACTTTTAGAGCTTATCAATACCAACATTTTGCGATGCAGAATTCGTCAATATCTTAATCCTGCTCAAAGTTATTGATGGGTTTTCACCCAAAAACTCATGATTTCAAATTTAATTTACTCAAATACAAAAAATAACATCTTTGAAAATCACATATTATATAGAGTGAAGTTTGTTCTTTCAAATTCCGTCAACAAACATGTTTTATGTTTGCCCCAGAAAGAACGGCAAGCAATTGAATAGAGCGTATTTTTTGGGAAGAAATATCAATAACTTTGAGTGAAGTTGAGATATTGACAAGTTCTGCATCGAAAAATGTTTGTATAAGTATGTTCTAAAAGTCTTTCGTAGACAGTTTGTATGTAGAATTTCACATATAAAAGTTAGAGCAAAAGAACAGTTCTTTTAATGGAAAGCCCTAACGCAACTTAGAAAAAAGGCGCTATATTGGTTTTTTCAAAAGATAGAAAAAAAACTTTGTTCTACAAAGATGTCTCAAATAATGGCGACTACAACATTGTTGAACTATGTTTACCTCTATCTATAGAGATAAGAAAGTTAGATTTTTTATTTCATCGAAAATGTTGGTCACCCTATTTTTGGCAACATAAAAATGAGCGCTCTATCATATGTAACAACTTTGTCGAAGACAGTTTTTGTCTAGAGAATAACTGTCGAGCTCTAAATCCTGATTTACACTTAAATGTATCTCCTGGGCCATAGTGCAATGGAACGACTTTTCACCTCAGTTTTAAATCGAAGAACAAAGCTCTCGCTTTTGAAATTTTTTTTCTTCCCATCCGGCTCGCAATGTGTTGTACTTTGACGTCACTTTTAATTCGGAAACAATGCACGAATTCGTGAAAGCTAAATGATCGATCGTAATGTCCTCAACCACCAATAAGATTAAAAACACTGCTAAATTAACAAGTTCCCCCAAGCAAACGATAATCAGTTTCGGATATCAGCTTAGAATGCATCGAACTGTTGCATTGAATTGTATTATAAAACAGTTTAAAAGTTACTCTTTAGTGAAAGGCTCGGTGGCCCTGAAAAACGCCAATGAATTTAGTCTTGTTCTCGCGATGTTGGAAGTTGTGTCCCTATTTTGCCAATGCACTTTTCTAGACAAACTGAATACAGCCACAGGCAATTTTGCACCAGCACTGTGTGCGAGATCGATTACACGAAAGCGATGGTGACGGTTGTTCGTTGGATGGTAGGAAAATTAAAACTCGTAGGTCACTGCTACCCCTACTAGCTGCTGATGATGATATTCGTGGTTATGCTGGAGCATGGCCCTAGCTTATGAACTCTGCTTCGCGGTTAGGAAATTAATGATCTTTTCAGAAAGCAACTGCGAAATTTATTCGATTTGACTAGCGGTAGTATCAAAAAAAAGGGTGGGGCTTACGATACAATCTTCGCTCGTTTTCAAATTAAATTCCACTGTAACTCTGGTTACTCCTTTTGGTCAGTATCATTTGAAGAGCACAAATCGGACCAAGCAAAACGTGACACTCATCGCGTTTGGATGATTGTTGTCATTTTACATTTATTCAATTGTTAATCTCAAGAAAATTAAAATGTTATTCATTGTGATAGTTGTGTAGAAATATTTCCCATCAATTGATGCAAACATTTTCAATCTACTCCCGATATAGTCATGTTAGACGTAGTCGTACGTCAAAACAACATATTACAGATTGAGTAATTAAAGGTAACTTGTTCTAATGAAATTAAAACTTTTAACGAAGATCTTTACTGACGAAGTTTTATACGAACGGATTATTTTATGTGGACAATTTTTTTGCAGTTTGTTTTCAATACTTTCAATGAATTTGACGAAGTTTTTTTTGAACGGATTATAATCTGTAGATTATTTAAATTTTTTAAATTATCTTTTTTTTAATTTGTATTGATCTCTATTATGTCTGTCATGATCTTGGTGATGATGGACTATTTTTATTTTTATTTCCTCGTTCTTATAGTTGTATTAGTTAAAAAAAAAGTAGCCAAAGTTTGAGCGTAGCGCGCGAAGCACATAAGGATATTAAACTGAAAGTTTTTTTAAGTGCCGTTCTAGGAATTTTTCGTAAAGGAAATTGTCTCGATTTCTCTGAATGAGGGTATTCATAGTCATTCCAAAAAAAAAGGCTGGCGGTTGGACTTGTGCTCTGGCGGACATTTTCATGTTTGCTAAACTGATTTCAATGTTGAGAATAAATAAATAAATTATCTTTTAGATAACTCGTCTTGCTCAAACCTCTGTAGGGGAAGGAGGCGAGACCATCATCATCATCAACATCATAATCATCAACAAAAAACTTTATAAACTGCGACTGAGAGTCAATATTTGCTTTTGGAATTATATGGATAACAAATACACAGTGAAGGATGTTGATTGCATGTTTCAAAAGCAATCAATTCAATTTTAGCAACAAAGAACACGCACATTCTCGGAAACGATCGATACTATCCATGGATAGTTCTACTGCATCAATGAACATAAAATATAATTAGAAACATACGTTTGAATAGAAAATGATGCTTCGAGAGGGGTTTTTCTAAGCCATGGTTCAAGTTCTCTGGATTCGCTATATCGATAGCGTACCATGTGTACCATAACGAATGTTTGAATTAAATGTTTATCCCAATTTAACAAAAACATCATGCAGATGGACAATACGCATTTTGACCGGATAAAGCGTCATCGCATCACGCCAAAAAAATTTTTGTGGGTTATACCTAAGATATAACCGCATGGCTCACGTAGGACTGCCGTTGTCTCAGTAATCATTTGAATGTATCGATTAAATTATTGATTAAACCAGTGATTCAATCAAACTGTTGCTGTGCTCCCGTGGCCAAGTGGTTAGCGTCACACCTAACATGCCGGGGGTTCGGGTTCGATTACCGTTCGGACCGGGGGAATTTTTCGTCAAAGAAATTTTCTTCGACTTGCACTGTGATCACGCGTAGTCTAGAGCTTGCCACTCAGAATGCATGCAAGGCGTGTTATTCGGCATAGAAATCTCAACTAATTACTAATAAAAATGACACAAGTTGGAATACGTTGAGACGGCGAAGTTCCTCTAGGAACGTTAGTGCCATTTAAGAAGAAAAATGAGAAGAGATGCATTTGCAAAGTTGACATGAAGGCCGTACAACGTTCTTGTTCCGATATCAAAAAGAGGCAACAGCCGATTACGGACCGTTTAAAAATGTTCACTAATTTTCTTTCAACAATGGACAATGTATATTAAATTTCAATAAATCAGATCTTCTTTTCAATCCAATATTTTCCAAATAGTTTTTAACTCGGACAGTGAAATGAGGCCGAGTGTTCAAATTATCTGGACGGTTTTCAGCAATAGCTCACTTGAAACGGGTCAATTGTTGCCTGTAGAAGTCTCCATTGATCGTTTGACCAGGATTCGATGAGCTTCAGTTGTACTTTTCATCCGAAAAAACCAAACCAAACTTCCCGCAAATGGTGCTTATTCACAATGAAACTCGACATTTTCAACGCAGTAAAAATTAAACTTGTGGTGCAAAACTCAAAATCTTGTAAGCAATATTTGATTGGCAATCGCAATTTAGAAAAAAAAAATCAGCTGTCGCACGAAAAAAACCAAAGCCAATCCTCTCGTTGTCTTTCAAAAGACAGTTCAACAATTTCAAATTCAATTCTCAGCCTTTACAAACACCGTTGATTACTCGCTGCCTCTGAAATCTCTTTACATGCCGGATGAGAACAAATGACATCTCTTTATACCCTCACTCGGTGCCATTTTAGTGCAACGACAGAGCTGAAGTATTTGATCGCAGTGCGATTATTTGGAATGGAACACATTTGCATGTTCTGAGAATGCATTTCAAAGCAACCAGTACCACCGACCTGCATGGCAGTAGAACAACAACAACACATTTCCGTTCCTATTTCCAAGAGACACAAACTCCATTCGTCCTAGCTCTGACGGTTTGCGGCGGCAAACGATCTATTTATTCGCGATATCGATCGAACAATGTGGACCAGGGTCCAACATTTTCGAGGACGAAACATGCAAATCGACTCTGCTCTCAGTCGTCAGTCGCTTAGAGTAGGACTAAAGGGTGTGTCACATCAAATTGCATCACGGAAAAAACGCTGTAGAAATTCGCCCAGTAGACCGATCCTTTTGAAAATTTTAGAGAGTAAAATAAAAACTATTAAACAACTTTTGACATTTTCTTTTTATTCATACTTCGAGCCCAAGCCCGTATGCTCGCACCTTCCTCTTTACCCCGTCCATAAGGTTCTGTACAACGTCAGGTTGTAGTTTTTTTTTTTTTTTTTTTGAACAGAAATCCATTTTCTCTTGAAGTCCGCCTCCGATTTGACAACTTTTGGGTTCTTCCGGAGGGCCTGCTTTATAATCGCCCAATATTTCTCTATTGGGCGAAGCTCCGGCGCGTTGGGCGGGTTCATTTCCTTTGGCACGAAGGTGACCCCGTTGGCTTCGTACCACTCCAACACGTCCTTTGAATAGTGGCACGAAGTGAGATCCGGCCAGAAGATGGTCGGTCCCTCGTGCTGCTTCAATAGTGGTAGTAAGCGCTTCTGTAGGCACTCCTTAAGGTAAACCTGCCCGTTTACCGTGCCGGTCATCACGAAGGGGGCGCTCCGCTTTCCGCAAGAGCAGATCGCTTGCCACACCATATAATTTTTGGCAAACTTGGATAGTTTTTGCTTGCGAATCTCCTCCGGAACGCTGAATTTGTCCTCTGCGGAGAAGAACAACAGGCCCGGCAGCTGACGAAAGTCCGCTTTGACGTAGGTTTCGTCGTCCATTACCAGGCAATGCGGCTTCGTCAGCATTTCGGTGTACAGCTTCCGGGCTCGCGTCTTCCCCACCATGTTTTGCCTTTCGTCGCGGTTAGAAGCCTTCTGAACCGTGTATGTACGCAGGCCCTCCCGCTGCTTGGTCCGCTGGACGAATGAACTTGACAAATTCAGCTTATTGGCGACATCCCGGACCGAACTTCTCGGATCACGTCTAAACTGCATAACTACGCGCTTGTGATCTTTTTCACTGACGGAGCATCCATTTTTGCCGTTCTTCACCTTCCGGTCGATGGTTAGGTTCTCGAAGTATCGTTTTAGTACTCTGCTGACCGTGGATTGGACGATTCCCAGCATCTTACCGATGTCCCGTTGTGACAACTCCGGATTCTCGAAATGAGTGCGCAGGATTAATTCACGACGCTCTTTTTCATTCGACGACATTTTTCCAAATTTACGAAAAATTGACAGTGAAGCATGGCCAACGTGATCTATACACTGTTATCTGATTATAAGCGAAAGCTGAAGATATAATTCCTAAAAATTAAATTTCTACAGCGTTTTTTCCGTGATGCAATTTGATGTGACACACCCTTTACTTCGGCATTTGTCGTCAACATGACTAGTTCCAACCAGTTATCCTCGTTCTCAACACTCGTCAAATCATTCCTAGTTGAAGCAAATGGTTATTCTAATAGGCGTGGCAAATGAATAAAAATCTGTCTCTCGATTCAACCTGACTTTGTTTCACCACTACTACATGTACCTCGTTGCCTGTGTACATAATCATATTTTAGCATGCATATAAAACTAAACGACCACTTGATTTCCGATGCAAAAAAGTAGTTACACCATTAATGAATGGCTTTATTGTTTACCCACCGTGAACTCATCCATCATTTGCAAATGAGATGAAGAAACGAATTTAGTCTGGGGGGAGGGGGTACACGGAGCGAATACGGAGCGTCATAAAACAGATAGGGACGATAGGGCCCGGATGACTTTTTATTTATGTTGACAAAGAGCACTTCTGGAGGAAGTGATAATTCATTACCAATTGAATGCGAAGGAGGATATCTTCATAGTCCCCTGACTATCCTGAAGGGAAGAATTTTTCGATATTTTGGCAACGCTAACGAATTGGAGATTTGCGAGAAGAATGATGACATACATTGTCAATTTTGTTTCCGAAAGACTTTTCGAAGAAGCAATTGCGTCTTCAGCGAGAAAACTGCAGGAAACGAGGTTCCTCAATGTTTCTCGGTAACTTTGTGCCTACACCCAAACTAGAGTTGCCAGAAAACATTTCATCTTCGGCAGAGAAGATGCCTTTTCGTGTCCTGAAGCGTCAAATGAGCAAATAAAATCATCTGTCTCAAAAGCTTTATAATGTTTGAATGTATGGGAGCAGACATCTCTTTCTGTTTTTTCATCTCTTTTGGTATTGCACCCAAAAAAAATCCAAACGATGTCAACGGAGATCGAACCAAGGCCGGCTAGAATGTAAGGCTATTTTACACGACCTCGCTATCCACATAGCTACTGGTCCTGTTGCAAAAATGGGTGATAATACTACACCTCATTATAAAATGAAGTTGGAAAGTTTTTTCTAAGAGTGAAAAGGAGGGCATAAACGTGAACCTATATCATGTTCGGTCAAGGCCGTGTATGTGGCAAAGTATCCGAAATGCTTTACACGTGGTTATTTATTTCCCCCAGGCAGCTCGGTTATCTCGTGTCGTTCGCTCATATTGCTATAACAAATATATTATACTAGCTGCCCCGGAAAACTTAGTCCCGCCCAAAATTTATTTTTCGTTCTCACATCCACGTTTTCTTACTAAGCGCACGTTCATGGGTCCAATCACAGGACTATTCAATGACTGATCTTCTAATTCACTAATCTTTAAAATGACTTTTACTATAAAATTCCTATTACTTCTACAAATCTCGTCATTATAATATCAAATTATTTTCAGACACAATTCTCATTCAAGATTTTTCAACCACTTGCAAATGACACGTTTCTCCGTTACATAGAATAAATGTTTGATACAGAAAAAATCATAGAATAAAGAAAGCCCTAAATCGGACATTTCCTTTCTCGAGCTTTGCTCTTATCAACACATTTATCAACACTTATCAACACAACACATTCGAACGAAGATCAATTTCACTAGCGCAAACATCAAATAGACTAACAACGCTTGTCAATATGTAAATGTAGAACATATGCGAATTGAATTTTTCGAATTATCCCATTGTGTTTCATAGTTTTCCGAAAATTTTCAATTGTCATGTTTGGTTGGAATATGTTTGGTTGAAATTATTGTAGTCTAAAACCTCCAAATGCTAAATTTCGTTTCATTCCCTTGATTGAATCTCGAGTAATGCAAAAATTTGTGTTTCATTTGTATGGCAGACCGCCCCCACCCCCCTTAGAGAGGGAAGTGGAGTGTCTAACCACCGTAGAATCATTATTGCACCCTTAAACCTCCATATGCTAAATTTCGTTTCATTCGCTTGATTAATTCTCGAGTAATGCAGAAATTTGTGTTTCATTTGTATGGCAGCCCTCCCTTAGAGAGGGGGTGGAGTGTCTAACCACCGTAAAAACATTTATTGCAGTCTAAAACCTCTACATGCCAAATTTCGTTTCATTTGCTAGATTAATTATCGAGTAATGCAGAAATTTTTGTTTCATTTGCATGGAAGATCCCCCCCCCCCGCCTTTAAAGTGGGTGGAGGGGTCTCGAACTATCATAAGAACCTTCCCCCTTACATACCAATTTTCATGTCGATCGGTTCAGTAGTTTCCGAGTCCATAAGAATCAGACAGACATACAGACAAACAGAAATCCATTTTTATACATATAGACAAGTGCTATACCAGTATGGAAGGGTAGCACATTTTTCGTTATTTTGAAGCTCATTTAATGTAATAAATCTCGATGCCAAAACATGTGCTAAAAATTGTTATTGGGTGAAGGAGCCCTATGAAAGGCGTAAAAAAATATAGATTTTCTACGATATTACGATGATGTCGAAAGATATATTTTCTTTGAAAAACAATTCCATTTTTTTCTATTCCATCCGGTTTTAATTCATTCCACAATGATTTATCAAACTCATTTGATTATCATAACGTGCACAGTGTCGAAGTCCGACCTAAGATAAACCTTATTTATCATATGATGGGGGCTAAAATTTAATAATTACTAAAGATAATATTAGTTTATTTAGTCGGGACTAAGATCTAGCAAGTTTAGATGAGGAATAGAGGAGAAGAATAACACAGTCTTCTCATTTAGAGGAACAGATAAGGTGGAAACATGAGGGAATGAAGAATCACCATAACCAAAACTCCGTTCGATTTATTTGTTTGTTTGAACCAATGATGTGACATTCTAAAAATTTGCATTCCAACCAAATGTTGTGGGATATTTATTTGAAAATATTCAGTTATTTAAGACACTTTGAGTTTGCAATTCCATGTGACATTCCTCTCATTTCCCATAAAGAACTAGGCAGAAAAGACTTTAATGGTGAGAATAAGTCCAGCAGTTCCAAATCTCTGCCGGACATGATTTATCAGCGTTCTGCTGTTTGCTGATCTTGGCCCCAAAAAGTTTTCCCTGCGTTTCTATTTCTCGTCCACACATAGATTGGCCAGCTGGAAGGTGTTCATTTGGTGTTTTCATTCACAGTCTCCAAGAGCTGTGCTGGTTTTATTTTTTTTTATTATGGTGAGTGTTTAAGTTCTGCGAACAGACGCGACCAAGGCCTTGAGTTTTATTTTTCCTCTTCTCAACGCCGTCTTTCGCCGAGCCCCAGCTGTGAAGGGTTCAAAGTGTCTCTCCTCCGAAAGCGGTCGGAGCCGGAATCTGGGAGAAAAGTTCCAATTTTTATTGCCTTCTAGATGAGTGATATTATTCGCTCGCACGCCGGGCAAACCGTGTGACTGCTGGCGATGCTGAGGGGGGAAGTTATGCGTGCCATAAGCAATTTAAGCGAACATCGAGAAATCGCAGAAGAAGTTTGCCTCTTTCAATGAGCGAATCGATTTTTATAGCCCTTTATTATTGACCCATTAATGGGGGACATCATATTCAACGCTCGGGAGAAAAGATCGATTCTGACGACGATGACATGGTTACGGCCGGAACAATTCAACATCTTCCGCAGAATTCAAGTTCGTTTCCCGCTAACATTCAACGCTTCATTTGGAATTCCTCAAACACCCAAAAGATTGCCAGAAAACGAAAACTTTAGAGAAACAATAAATCTTACCCCGTTTTTTCCATTTCTTTAGGAGCTGCACTTCCCCATCAGTTTGCCAATACTTGCAGTGGACTCGTGCTCATTCAAACGGGCGGCCAATTCTCCAGAGACCAGACACAAAACTTCTGGTTTCTCGTCTTGGTTCGTTGCGAAATCTCACGTGACGTGCAATGAATTATTTACGACCCTTCAGCACCACGTCCGAATCCGCCCGGACCAAGGAACTCACTTCAAACTTCCGAAAAATTGCTCGACTCTAGACCGGGGTATGCAAAATGCATCCATTCCCACGTGCGTCGTCTTCGTGCCATCCGTCTCCGTCGAGAAACAACGAAACCATCGAACCAAGCCAGGTCGGAGCGTGCTGCTCTCTGCTTTTGTGGCTTATCGGAGGAATGCAATTTTGAAGGAACTGGTTGTATTACTCAGCGCTGTTTGGTTATCGCCTGATTACGTCAATAATGATGTGAATGATGAGTTTAATCCGTGACAGAAACCATTTTACAATCAGTTTGCAGTTTCAAATTTATGCCCCAATTTATTGTAACCTTAGTACATATGATCGGTGTACAGTCAGACTGGACTAAGTAACATAATTATGATTTCGAGAAAAAAGAACTCAAAGCTTGAAATTGTGTAGATTTAGAAGCTTCCAATCATCCTCCCCAATTGTTTTTCTACAGTTCTTAGTTACTCTTTAACAAGGTCGTGTAATTATATTATTACAACAAAACTTCTTTAACACTAAACCTACCGATGTTTCATGTATACCTATTCCTACCACAGCGGGTCAACTGACCCTTCATGATTAGTTAGTGAACAATGACTCGATTTATACGGTTTTGTTGAGAAACTTCACATACCATATTTCTCCTCTATATTTCGACATTTTAGGATAAAAATTATTAGCAAAATAATGAAATTGCAATTTTTAACACGGAAAATAGCACTGTAGTTTGGAATGGTTACTGTTAGCTCGCTTGGATAGTCAACAATACAATTAATTCTAATCATTCACTATTCATTCACAAATACAACAAAATAAATAAAGCAGTAGCAAAAATGTGTAATGCATAATGTATCACAACAACATATACAAATCTTTCTGATACCATATGAATGTTTGCACGGGTCAAATGACCCGTTGCGGTAGTTATTGCAGATTACATACATATCTCAGTGAATAATATAACAAGAGATGAGTAAACACTGAAAAATACATTCGATGAATGTTTTAAGAAAAGTAGTATAGGAAAATTATGTTGTGACAATGTAATTTGAAACAAAATTTAGACTAAAAGTTTAAAATGGGTCATTTGGTCGGTTTAGTGTTAATGTCAATCAAGGTGGTTTTACGACTGGCTATGTGTACTTGCTCCACTCTGACTGAACAAAAAAAAAATATTCAAAGACTTGTCATGATTATCATTTATTCAATACGCAGTCGACGTGGATATTAAACTGTAGAATTTACTCCACTAAACAATAAAACAAACCGATTTTATGGCTTGACTAAAGTGACCAGATGGTCAGACGTCTAACACGGGACACAAAAAACAAAACGTTATGTGTATACGTCATGTGAACATAAACCATAGTTTAGCGAGTCTTAACTGATCAGTATTATTTCTTTCTGAGTATCGGCACTCAGTTGTGATTTTTCGGTGGTTTAGATTTTGTTTACGTCCGAAAATCACTCGCTCAATCTGAGCATTTATGCCTGGCAAGTACGATTAAAATTCTACAATTTTCTTCAAATTACCGATGCTCGAAAATTCCAATTCATTGTTCATTGATTTTAGTGTTAACGTTTGCATTCAAAAAAATGAACTTTCGAAAAACTTTCGGATGGCGATGAAAGATAATTTATAGGAACAAATTTTTTTTAAATCTTACGTTTATTAAGTCTACAACAAAAATGATTCAAGGCTGTTGATTCGCTGCAGCAGCACTGTCAAGCAACTTGATGATTTTTCCATTCTGCAAGCTCCACCCCACAGCGAAAGAGTTGGACATCCTGAGGCACTTTGTGTCCGCCAGATATAGCCAATATCATCTCTTTGCCGCTCCTTAAACCGGGAGATCGAAGCAACCGGCCAAACGGTGAAGAAGAATCTGGCCAAAATGGACATTCCGCATAAAAAGAATCTGAGCAGAAGGCAATCACCCAGAAGGAGTAGCTTCAGTTGCTGGCGGAAAACTTCTTTCCGGCGAAAGAAGTGAAAAACTTCTTTTCGTACTCATAATGAAAAACGAGACGTACTTGATGCTAAAATTCAACGAATGACAGGGGACCGGGTACTTTACGTTCCCCAGGTAAGCGATAACGTCGAATATAATATCATTCACATCAAGTTCTCGAAGAAGGTCCTTATCTGACAGACGTGAAGGGAATGTCCAAGCCGCTCTTCTTCCGAGTCATATGGTGAACGGGGAGATATATAGTACGAAGTGCTTGCCGGAGTTGGGAAGGTGATGTGGTCTTTATGCCGAACCTGCGATCAGGCCATTATGCCAAAAGATCACTGGAGGATGGATCGGCTGGAGATAAACATTGTCGCGAAGACCACCAACCTTCCCAGCATTCCCCAGCTGCACCCGATAGAAAACTTTTGGGCGAATGGCCAAAACAGAGAGACAGACGACCACCACAGCCACGAACATGCCGATATACATATATTCATCGGCCATAGTTCCGACCAACTTCCGTAAGACCGCCCAGCGCTTCATTTACGATACTTCATCAAACAACCCTGCCTCTTCCTGTCGAGTATACACTAGTTCTTCCGACTTATTTAAAACATTAAGCCCTGACCGAGCTAGGGGACCAAAGTTGAACTTTTCGTCTGACTCACGTTGGTCCCTGCGAATCAATAGGGGACTTTTATAAAAAACCATTTTCCAATTTTGTTGCTGTCGCTTCAAGTTAACACTCTCTAAACAAAAAGCCCAATGTCGGTGCGATGAAACCAGTTCAACGTATTAATCTTTGGATGCATTAGAAGCGCTCTTGAACAGTCTGCCAAATGAAAGTTTTGCTGAGGTTCATCCAAATCCTCCAAACCAACATGATCAAATTGTGATATTGAAATATATTGATATCGCGGGACATTTTCGTTTCTTTTGCCAAATGCGGGACATTTCGCGGGACGGAATCTTACGCGGGACATTTTGTTGAAATGCGGGACTGTCGTCTGACGTCTGTTCAGTTCAGGCTTGACACAGTATTCAACTTACCAAAAATAATTGATTAGTATGTGTTTTCCAGTACAATTCTTTGTTTCAAAAAATTTTAACGGAAAACGGGTGAGCGTCATTTTGAAAAAGCATAATAAAAGTCATATGTCTTCTTTCTTGTAAGAAACCACTTTTCCAGAAAGCTCGTCATGCCAATTTTTTTAATCAAAAACAGTACATCCCCATGCAGTGCTTCGTTTATAATAGCAATGTTGTTTTAGAACTGCAAATCATGGAATCTGTTTAAAAATCTCGTCAAATATTCAAATTCATAAAATCAAACTCAGCTTAAAGGAATAATTTATGCTAGATTGTAGTGTACTGCTGTTCTCGCATATTGCGCATAATGATTTTAACTGAATAGTTCAAACTCATAAATTCAATTGTTGATTACAAGGATTTCCCAATAGTGTCTCTAGTGTCAATGGTTTCATCAAGGGACAGAACCTCTCGACGATGTTTACATTCCTCGCCTGTTCAATTCCTTTTGCGGATGAATTGAGACTGAATATTGATTGAAGGATAATAGCTGGTGAACAGCTGCACTCTTCTAAGTTCTCCAGCGAAACGCATCTTGTAATGAAACTCAAAACATCCTCGCGTAAACTGTATCTTTTCTACATCGGATAATTTATGCTGATTATACATGCAATTTCAAGAAATCCCCTGTATTGAAAATTCATTCCTCTGGCGCTTACGCCAAAATACAAGATTACGTCAATATAGACCCGAAACTGTTCCACGGATAGCCGGCGTTCTACTGTACAATATTTTACTCTCTGGCACTTGGTCAACTCACTCAAAAACATATGCATTATGTTTCAATATGAGTTACTTTTCTGTATTCTTTGAAGGACAAAAGGAAAAATCTTCTGATACGGAGAAATCCACTATTTCATTTGAATTTCTTTCCTTTTCTAGTTGGTAGAAAAACGTGACTTCTCTCTACACTCAAAATTAATGTTTAGCACATTGAATGAGCCTCAAACTAACAGAAAATGTGCTACTCCCTCATACTTGTATACCATGTGTTTAACCCTTTGCGGTCAGAATTAATTTCTCTTGAAAGAGATCCTATCATCTTTCCACGCTAATTATCTTTTGTTGACACCGAGTACTGTCATCTATTGCCCATAGATATTGCGTATTATTTCGTGAACAAATTCACTAGACATAGAAATTGCTTTAGAAAAAGTATAAACGATTATATAAGTATCTTGTCGCCAGATCGATTACATGTCCCAAATATATGTTTTCCTTAAAGCTATCGATGTTCGTTTGTGATTATCCTTATGTTCTTATACCCTCCTTTTCTTCCTTGAGAGCAATTGGTCCCCTTGCTATAAACAGTAGAATAAGTTGAAATGTAAATACACAATAGATATACGAATAGATTTAAGAATTGAGTGTGTGTGATTATTATCATTGTTGTTTATTTCCAATTTCCTTATATCGCATCCTTTCCCTGAAAAAATATGTCACCCTTCTAAACTCGAGTCCACCGCGAGTAATCGGTTTCCCACATAACTAAATATAGATTTAAGAAAATTGTTTATATATATATATATATATATATCAGAATTAATTTACACGGTACCCGTTTTACACGATTCGCTTTTACGCGGTCTATGAAATAGCAAATTTTAAAAAACTTAAAAAATGTATATTTGTAGTTCATATGTAAGCAAGTAAAATAGGATTATAGTTTTGACTACGAGTGCGATTTTATGTTCCAGAGCTGGCAAGCCATCAATTTACTAGCATTTTTGGAGTCTTGACGTGTAATTTGTGTCAATTTTTCAACCTCTTTCAATGCCAAGAATATCGACAAAAATGAAAAGTAAAGGAGAGTTATATCTTCGGCTTTCGACTGGAAATCTCTTTATTAAACTTAACAATAAATAAAGCAAAACAAATCTACGCAGCTGTTAATTGAATCTTCTATCACTTAGTCTGAAGTCAAATCTGAGATCTTCCCGAATTCGTCGACTGTTGAACCAGAATCACATCAGGAATGCTCAAGTTTTAAGGATGACTTTATACTAATCAGAATACTGGTAGTTCCTTAAAGTGGAGATAGCGAATAAACTTACAATTTAGCTCCTTGAAGAATTCTTTGTTTATTTGTATCCAGAATTTATAATGAATTCCACAAGTAGATTTTTATAATTGTTTTACTTAAATAAATGATTGAATTGAGTACATATTGAGGGCTTTTTTCGTTTTACACGGTTTTACATAGCAAAATCGGAGATTTCACTATACACGGTTTTGTCGGGAACCTATCTCCAGTGTGAATCGAGGGATCGGTGTAGTTCTAAAATATATTTAAGAATTTGGCTCCTTTAAACTTATGTAACTGAGTTGTAAAAATAAACGAATTAATAAAAAAATAACTTTTACATATAGTTGGATAAAGTATTTAATATGATTTCTTACTGTGGTGGCTGAGAGCAGACATACGACCGCAATGGTTAATATACTAGCTGAAGCGGCGAGCTTCGTTCCACCGAAATTGGCTTTTCTTACTAAGCGAACGTTCCTGTGTTTAATCCCCGAACTATTCGTTAATTGATCTTCAAATTGGTCTTTTTCAAGACTGAGGCTAATGAACTTTGTAGATTACCGCTTCTATAATACAAAGTAAACGAATCAATAAATTCGAGATGGTTGTCAACAAACACGGTGATTTGAAGCAATTAAGTCTATCTATTACCTTTTTATGTTGTTTGCATGCTTGAAACACGTCAAAGCACGCGTTATTCCATCTGAAAATCAATTTCCACTTTCGAACAAAAATCTATTTCGTTAGCGCAAACATCGAATAGACTAACAATGCTTATAAATAAATAAATAAATAAATATGAGCGAGCGAAACAAGACATATTGCAAAAAAGCATGCATTAAAGCCTTGTGCTCACTTTGCCAACTACACGGCCCACGGATTCACGTTTATGTTTTCCTTTTACTCTTAGAAAACACTCTCCAACTTAATTTTATAATGGGATGTAATATTATCACGTATTTCTGCAACAGCACCGGTGGCTATGTGGATAACGTGGTCGTGAATAACAGCCATGCATTCCACCCGACCGTGGTACAATCCCCGTTGACATAGTTTGGAAATTTTTTGGGTACAATCAGCAGCTGAAGTTTAGTTTGGGAGAAAAAGATATCTGCTCCCTTACATACAAACTTTTCAAAACTCTTCAAAAAGGTACTTTGATATGTTCATTTCATCCTTCAGTACACGAAAAAGCCGTTTTTCTGCCGATGATGAACTGTTCTCTATCAACGCTAGTTTTGATCTACGCGCTATGCTTTTGAACACTTGGTCCACTCTGACTGCATACTATTATCAGTTTTTTATGATCATTCATATTAAATTTATTCCATAAAATTGGCAATTTTGTTACTTAAGTGTGATCTGATGAAAGTAGAATGAAGGCTAAGAAATCAATCAGGTCGGTTTTTTTAAATAAAGTTAACGTTAATAATGTTCTTATCGCTGCGCAGAACTTTGACGATTTGCATACAAATTTAATCGGAATTCTCTAAAATTTGTTCGATATGCTATTCATGGCAATCCCATAATCTGGAAATAGTTTGAATTGATGAAAATTGGAAGTATTCCCTTGTTCCCATACATTTATTCTGTTCATTTGTGTTCTTACCTAACCCTGCTGTTAATAAAGGGCAACTAATGCAACCGCGAAAATAGAAACAACGAAGGGAATAACGAAAAGAGAATATTTGCGACGTAAACTCCACTCTTACACTGCCTCTAGCGTATATATAGAGGAACTGGTACAAATTCGGTATCCCATTTTGTTTTTTTGGACTTAGCTCTTGGCCAATGCTCGGAATTTCATCATATTACGTCAGCTTATGAAGTCAGCTTATGAAGTCAGCTTATGAAGTCAGCTTATTGCGGACATTTCCCCGCAAACCGATTTAAAAAATCTTTATTTGGCTCGGAGCTTCGAGCAGAAGTGAAACAACTCAAATTCGAGTACCCAAGATGCCTGGGTATAAATTTGGCACCCCATTTTTTTATTTTTTTCAAATTAAAAGAATCGTGGTGAAATCACTGAAAATGTATTTTTTGACATTTTCATACAGAATAGAAGTGAAGTACACTATCTTACGTAAATTAACTCAACTTTGACGGAAAAGTATGCAATCGATGATGTTTACATCATTATCAATGTAAATCTGCGGCGAAAAAAACAATGTTGCCAGACCGGGTGGGTTTTCATCCCCAAATCGGGCGAAATTAAATTTTTCTGGGCATGCAATACTTAGCATAGTGTATCATCAACACTATGTTTACATTGGGGTGCCAAATTACCCGCATACCGAATTTTCACTTTGGAATGAAATCTATGAAATTTGTGATTAAAATCTCGATACACTTACTCGAATTCGTTGAAGAACATCAACTTCTTGATCCAAATCAGCTTTAATATTTAAAATCAGCTCACTATTCGATTTTCAATGACTTTTCAAATGACGCACATGCAAAATTTTCGAGATTTCAAAAACAACAAAACTTGTTTTTTTTTTAAAAAAAACAGGTATTTTGGGTTTTTGGCATCTGACATTTGTTACTACATTACAAGAATACTTTTTTTTATTCACCACCAGAGTGTGCTCATTACCGCCGGAGATCAGGGTGGGTACCAAATTATCCACGGGGTACCGAATTTGTACTAGTTCATCTATATATATTAGGCTGTCAAAAAAGTCCTGCGGTATTTCCGCGAGGTGTCGTTGTAAGCGCGTAGTTGTATTCATTGTATCGAGTCATACTATAGCTTGTTGGAAAGGTATTTTTACGCGCTATAATATAGTCCTTGACAGTGTTTTGTTTGGTTAAGTCGTTCGTGAGTTATAGTGTCGCAAATATGGCGCAAAATAAGGAGAAAATCCGACATATTTTACAGTACTACTATGACAAAGGCAAAAATGCATCTCAAGCTGCCAATACAATTTGTGCAGTTTATGGACCCGATACAGTTTCCATTTCCACCGCACAACGATGGTTTCAACGTTTTCGTTCTGGTGTAGAGGTCGTCGAAGATGCGCCACGCTCCGAAAGGCCTGTCGTCGAAAATTGCGACAAAATCGCTGAATTAGCCGAGAAAGACCGGCATAGTAGCAGCCGTAGCATCGGCCAAGAGCTGGGGATAAGTCATCGAACCGTTATTAACCATTTGAAGAAGCTTGGATTCACAAAGAAGCTCGATTTATGGGTGCCACATACGTTGACGCAAAAAAACATCTTTGACCGTATCGACGCATGTGAATCGCTGCTGAATCGCAACAAAATCGACCCGTTTCTGAAGCGGATGGAGACTGGCGATGAAAAGAGGGTCACTTACGACGTGAAGCGCAAACGGTCGTGGTCGAAGCCCGCTGAAGCGGCTCAGACGGTGGCCAAGCCCTCATTAACGGCCAGGAAGGTTCTGCTGTGTGTTTGGTGGGATTGTCAAGGAATAATCTATTATGAGCTGCTTCCCTATGGCCAAACGCTCAATTCGGACCTCTACTGCCAACAACTGGACCTCTTGAAGGTAGCACTCATGAAGAAGAGGACATCTTTGATAAACAGAGGCCGCATTGCCTTCCATCAGGACAACGCCAGGCCACACACTTCTTTGGTGACGCGCCAGAAGCTCCGAGAGCTCGGATGGGAGGTTCTTTTGCATCCGCCGTATAGTCCGGACCTTGCACCAAGTGACTACCACCTGTTTTTGGCCATGGCGAACGAGCTAGGTAGTCAGAAGTTAGCCACAAAAAAGGCCTGTGAAAATTGGCTATCCGAGTTTTTTGCCAATAAGGAAGCGAGCTTCTATAACAGGGGCATTATGAAGTTGGCATCTCGTTGGGAACAAGTCATCGAACAAAACGTATATATAATATTTGACTTAAAACAGATGATTGTAACTAATTTTATGAACAAATGAAAATTCAAAAAAAATACCGCAGGACTTTTTTGACAGCCTAATATATATTAGGGTGCCAATGAAAATGGTCATCTCGTTTTAAAAAAAAAATCCCCATAAAAAAATTTCACTACCTCGAAAAAACACCCTTTTTCTTCTTCTTCTTCAATGGCACTAACGTTCCTAGAGGAACTTCGCCGTCTCAACGTAGTATTACTTGCGTCATTTTTATTAGTACTTAGTTGAGATTTCTATGCCAAATAACACGCCTTCAATGCATTCTGAGTGGCAAGCTCTAGAATACGCGTGATCACAGTGCAAGTCGGAGTAAATCTCTTTGACGAAAAATTCCCCCGACCAGAACGGTAATCGAACCCGAACAACCGGCATATTAGTTATGACGCTAACCACTCGGCCAAGGGAGCACAAAAACACCCTATGCAAAATATAAGCTCAATCGCACTTTAGGGAGAGTGGCGCACAGCGGTCAAAGTTTGAGTTTTTTGAAAATCGAAAAATCACCCAAGGGAGGAGTAAAGGAAACCGGCGTTTTCGAAAAAAAAACTTTTGATGCCAAATGTCTTAAAATTGCATCTCAAAAAAAAATTGACAAAAATCGACACTCTGGGACTACGTTTTTTTCGGAATACGAGACGAAAAGTATGGTTTTGGGTGTCAATAAAAATAGTTATCTCAACGTTTCATTCGGAACTTGCTGCGAAATGTTACTTTGCACGAAAATATACCCTATTCAAAATATTAGCTCATTTGGACTCCATTTACTAGTGTCCAAGACGATGAAATTTGAATTTTTTGAAAACCAAAAAATCACCGGAAATCGGGGTTTTCTAGAAAACTTTTTTGGTGCCAAATGTCTTAAAATTGCATTACTTGTCGAGAGTCGCAAAATGAGCTAATATTTTGCATTTTGCGACTTATGACCAGTTGGATATTGTACACGCAGGGACAAGAAAGAATCGCTGCTTCTAGAACTGCTTCTACAAAACCAAGAGTTAATGTCTCACTCTTTTCAGGCTCACCGAAATTTTTTGATAAAAAGTGATCTATGAAATTTCTTTGCATTTATGAATAATGTCCGAAATTATAAACAAGCAAATTAAATAAAACGAATGAATGGTCCTACGTTCTTAGCGTCCTTAGTGGACACAACCAACTACAATTTTTAAAGTTTTTTGATGATAAAAGAAAGAAAAAGGACAATTGAAGCATTGAAAAAAAATATTATTGAAGTTACAGATTGGGGAAATTTGTCGTCAAATTGGTCGTTCTCGTCAATTGGAACGCAATCACTCGACAAATCCTGAAGAATACGAAAAAAAAACTAAACGGCTTCAACATTAATCGAAACAGTTAAGTCTTTCTATGAAGACAATTCCCAAAGTGTTGTCGAAAGATTGACAACTTTCATGCTCAAAATAGCTTCCATATCTTTCAAAATAAATAGCCTTCACTATCTCCGGATTCTAAAGCGATCTGGTGTACCTTTTTTGTGCAAATATCTTGTGCAATTTACGTTTCAAAGAGACAATACCATAATGCAAGCAAAGGAAAAAAAGGTAAATCAAAGAAAATAAATTAGATTTACTGGACAGCGCAGCTCTTTCCCCGGACTTGTAACCATTGGAATCCTAACGTTTGGGCAATCCTAGTTCAAGGGATTTATACCTTAGGAAAGCCGCATGCCACTGTAATATGCAAAGGCATGAGATAATATGCAAAATTTGTTAAACAGTATACCCAACCGAATTGTCAAGTAATTCACTGAAACGGTGAAGTATGGAAAATGAAAATTTGTTATTTTGATACTTTTGCTTGGTTACAAAGTGTTAGATTCAAAATAGTCTTATATCAATTGGAGAGCTAAAACATGTATATTCAGATCTCAAAAGACACTGCACGATTCTTTCGAACTGAAGCGGAGTTAAACAAATGTTACTCAGAACATGAAACAAAGTATCAAAACATTAACTCATATTTCATGATACCTGCGTTACTATTGGAGACAATAAAGATGACCTAATGGAAATCGGACAGAGTGTAGTGATCAGTGCTCCAAAATATCTTATGGCGAAGTGCACAACTTTATTAAAATGGGAAAAAGTTAATTTTTCGGACCACTCTGAAATGTAAATAGTCACTATAATAAAAAAAAAACGCGTCTAGTATTTTGCGAAATGAACAAAACTACAATTTTTCACGGAAATCTAAGAACCACTATATGGGTTTGGCGTGGAATGGCTGCAATGCTAATTTGTCACGAAATGAACGATTCGTAACATTTTATTTCATGTGTTTGTGGGTATGAAGATAAAGGAGTGATGATACTCACACATAAATATACACATTCCCACATATACACACACTCCACACAAAAATGAAATTTTAAAATGATGTATATTCTATCTTCATTCGTTGATTTTTACGAAGTTAGAGTATTTCAGTAAATCACCTAAAAATTTCGACTTTGCACTCTGTTCCTTTAATTTTTCTTTATTTAATTGAAGAAAAAATTAAGAATAAAAATGAATTAATCTTGAAGAAATAGTCAAAGACGAAATGGTGATTTTTCATTCAATCAAACATATTTCTTTAATAAAAGATCTAACTGAAACCCAAAAAAAAGCTGACTGATTGTACTGGTTGATAGAAACATTAAAGTTTAGTATACATTTTTGGATAAATTTAAGAATAACACCTTAAAAACCACTAACTTTTGAGTTTTTCACTTTTAAAACGGTACTAAAATCCAATAATTTGGAAGTTTCACAGCTATATCCTGTACTATTTTTTCTCATCTTTCAAATGGAAGCAACATAATTGTCCTACTTAGCGTAATTTTATAATTAGAGCCAGTTTAAGGCAAACAAAGCCCGAAACAGAGAAAAAAGTTCAATAATTCTGTCATTGTTGAAATTCGAACATATGCGAAAAAGGTACTTTTTTTTCATCAAATATGATCCTCTATCACCTCCTGAATGAATTTCTATTTTTTTTTCTATGAGAAAGGTATGAAGCGACTTTAAGGGGATGAACCAAAAATTTAATTCTTCTTATACGAGGGTCGTTCAAAAAATAAGTTTCAGTGCCTCAGTAAGGACAAAAAACAAGTTGATTTTCGTAATCTACGTTTTATTTTCTATTTTTCTACATAATCGCCGTAACGTTCGAGGCATTTTTCATAGCGTGGCACGAGTTTTTCTATTCCGAGCGCGAAGTGCGTAGCGTCCAACTTTTTGAAGTACGATGTAACTGCGACGCGAATTTCTTCAGTGTCATCGAATCGTTGACCGCCGAACGCCTGTTTTATCACCGGGAATAAGTGATAGTCGCTAGGGGCGTGGTCTGGGGAGTAAGGAGGATGCTCGAACACAGTCCATTTGAATTTTTTCAATTGCTCTTGAGTTACGCGAGCAGAATGGGGCCGCGGTTTATCGTGGATGAGGAACACTCCTTTCGTCAATAAACCTGGCCTTTTGTTCTTAATCGGTTCAAAACATCACAATAGTACGGTGATGAAATAGGCGTTCGGCGGTCAACGATTCGATAACACTGAATAAATTCGTAACACAGTTACATCGTACTTCAAAAAGTTTTTTGAACGACCCTCGTATATTCATAAAACGAAAAATATATGTATAAAAAACCAAATATATATATATATTTTTTTTGACTAGATTATATACAGGATACGCAAACCATGTATATAAAAAAAATAAAAAGAAATCAGAGACTGTACATAATCGAGTCCGCCCTGTATTTGTTTCAAATGTGTTTGAATTACAAACCATGCGTTTCCATTGATTCAACATATCGCAACTGTCATTATGGAGCCACATGTGTTTTTGAAATGAAACAACACTTAACATTAAAAAAATATCTCAAAAACGAAAAAATATGTGCACCGAAATTTTTTTTTCAGATCTCTTCTGTGCCGTACACCACAAAAACCACGAAGAACAAACATATTTGAAGCTTTCACCTAAAAGTATATATTTGTGATGCGGTATAATGTACAGGGTCTTTCAGATAAAAAGCTCACGCAAAAAAAAATCGAAGAGCTCCTCACAAAAATTAGTTTTCACTCCGTCGATGGTAACACTGCATTCCCTACTTCGGGACGATAATATTAGGCTACTCATTCAGTCTGATCGGAAGGTTTTTAGTATCAAAATGTACAATTTACAAGAACGTGTGTTTACAAGAACCGAAGCATTAATGAAACTTTGTCCTCTTTTGGTAAAAATTTCAACATTTCTCGTCGTCGATTACTTCCTCTGAGGGTACGTAATAACCCACAAAAGGAGGAGGAACTTAAATAAGAAATAACTCGGATTTTCAACAGCATCGAAGTCGTAATGTTAGAGTTGTGCATGAAGAATCACATCCAAAATGTCCTAAAATAAGCTTTATTTTCGTTATTAGAAGTTATTGAAATTAGTTGCGTGAGCGTTTAATCTGACAACTCTGTATTTCCGAAAAAAATACCTTTTATTGCAATCAAGAACTCGTAGATCGTGTTCAAAAGGTTCAAAGCGATTCAAAAGTTAGAAAATTTTCAAAATTTCGGTTTTCAATGTGCTTTTCCTGTTATTCAGTATAAAAATATTTTTTTCCAGAAACATTTAGTTCGATTACGCAGCCCATCGGGTTGACAGAAACCTCACATTCAACATTTCACCCAATTTAAGATTACTGATACGAAATGAAGCAGTGATTGTTGATTGTGCTATTAATAGCAAAGAATGTCTTTCATTCTTAGGGGGCGAATGCAATTCATACTGCGCTTCTCGATAAACGATGATCTCGTAGCTGTCACGGAACTATCATCCATAGAGCAACTGGACTATGAAAGTAACACATGATGAAGCTATACGAATTTGGCAATCGTAACTGCACTAACACTCCCGATATAGAAGAAACTAAAAATGAACTGTCGAAAGGCTTCAAGAAGGTTACTTGACCGAGTATGTCTAAATATATTTATTCGGTCAGTCCTTGAATTGAACTTCCATATGGGTCATCGCTACAATTAGATTCGAATGCGATATTTAATTTTAGGCACCACTTTCGCTGAGAGAATGGACACGTATTCCGTGAAGGAATAGTGGGCTAATGCGGTAATCTGCTTCTTGCGGCGCTAAATTGGTAATGAAAAATTCAGCAGCAATGTTAATCGATGAAAATGCATTCGCCTTCCCCGCTCAATCCGCTTGGACTATCAATTTCCATTTTTCAAAATGCGTAATGGACTTATTTTCGGCTGAATCAAGAATTGAAACCGACAGACAGGTGAGAAGCATATTGAAAAATACCCACCGGGTCGCTCGGACTGGATGAATCGCACTGCAGAACACAAACACACACACACACACAATGGCCAGGAACCATAATTTCTTTGTGATTAAGATTGATGATACAGTATCAAATTTCATTTATTACTCTCAACGTGTCGGTGGAGAACAGCACGGAGCACAACGAAAAATACGGTGAACGATAAAATAAATTTCTATTCCACGTACCAACAATTGAAGCTCATCTGTGTGCGCGTCCAAGTATTACCACCCCCGCTACTAGCTCCCACCAGCAAACAAAAAGCACCCCGCTCAGAAAACAGTTTTCATGCTTTTCCATTTTTCTGATTTACTTTTCACTCCTTCAGCGCCTGTAACCAACAACTGCTCAGTTGTACTTTTTTTCCGGTAACACCGAAACAACTTATTTCCGCTCCTTCATCCAATAATTCATCTTTCTTCCACTCAACATCGTTTCTCACTTACTTTTTTCTTCTTCTCCAGGCCACTCCCGACAACTTCCTCACCACTTCCCCATTATGGAGTAATAATCATCAACACAAAACTGAGAAGCGCAAGAAACAATACCACCGTCCCTTATCAACACTTGCTTGATAAGCACTTCGGATTTCACGCCACCCTCGCTCTCACCCCCTGCCCGTGTGCCACTTTGAGCTGACAGTGAAAAATGCACCAACGCTTCTTTCTCGCTGATATTTCTTGCAGTACCTCGGGTTTATTATCTTGATTGCACTCTCTGTTATTATAATTCTTGCGATTTTTCATTCCACATTTCTGCGCTTCTGGATACGGACAGCCCCGCTGTGGTCAGTTATTCGCCCGTCACCGTAATTGCTTTTCATTTGTCACCTTGATCCGCAGTTGTCAACAAACCGGATGACCGGATTCAAACAATTAACACCACAATTACCAGAGCAGGATTATGGCGTCATACCTGATCACCCACCGGCAGACTACAAACATAGCTTTGAGATGTCAACGACGTCGAGTAACGGAATCGACTAACTTGATTCAAAAATCCTCGCAAGCCCGTTTGCGGTAAACCCCCGACCGAACCGAATTTCGAGCCGAGTTCGACAGGCAGATTTTGGTTAAGCATCAGCGCTGCCAACCCAACAACTACTAACTGCTGATGCTGCTCCTGCATGGTAGGCTACCGGCGTTGCAGCATTCGGGTGCAGCTCGGTGGGGGTCGGTCGGGTGCGTTCGTGAGCTTCGCTCTCGGTGCTCGCTCGGCCTCGAATCGGTTCCGATGGTACGAATTTAGGATTGTAAGTAAACGGAAGGAAGGAAGGATGTGAGTGGAGCGGATAATATTATTATTGTTGAATTCGGCAATGCTGCCAAGGTTCAAAAGAAGATGCTTCACAATGTTTTTTAGAAGAATTTTTTTACTCAAATTTATGAAATTTGAAAAATATATTAGAATTATTTTAACCGAAATAATATTAATTAACCACAAGTATATAGCAGTAGCAGTAGGTGACTTCAGCGAATGATTTAACTATTTAACGATGTAGCAATAACATTGCGGACGCGGTCGAATGGATGCTGGTTTCCGAAAGCAAATGAGTGAGGATCATGGAGGATGATATTCAAAAGTAGTCAAAAGAAGGTACCTTGTTTGAAAATTGATAGCGATAGTCTATATGGACGTAATATTCCTGGAGTAAATGTTCATTTTTTGACGTAGAACTACGTCTTTCATTGAAGGCGCCAAATCAGAAAACAGGTCACGTTTTTATGAAATAAAGTTAACGTTAATCACTATTTTTGCCGCGAATGGATTTTGGCGATTAACATACCAAACAAATCGGAGATTCCCTAAGATTTGTTTGATATTCTATACATCACAATCCCCTGGTGTGTGAATGGTTAAAATTCATAAAAACTATAAGCGTTTCCATTTTCCCATATATTTGTTCTGCTGATTTGTGTGCTTTCCCGAACAGAGCTGTCAATAACGGGCAATTTATCCACGAGCAACGAAGGGAAGATTTTAAGTCTCTGTGAACAAAGGAAAGGAAGAAGAACGAAGGGGAATATTTGCCAAGAGTATAAACAGTGGATCTCGCTGAGGCAAACTTTCAGTCTCGTTCTGTTTTCAAAACAATGAACATCGCTTTTTCTTCCTTGTTTTGCGTCATCACATGCCTTCGTTTCGGGTTGAGCTGTGGACGCGACCAAGTTATTCATTCGTTGATGTCTCTGGCATTGCAATCATTGCATCAAACTAACGCCATTACATTAAGGTTCTGAGCTACAAAATTATGTGGGGAATCATCAAGCTAGACTATCATCGGTTCACCAAGAAAATAAATGTTCTGGAATTTGGTCTGTGATTTACTTTCGTATGACGGTAGCAAAACTCTATCTCCACCAAGGATGACAGCTAAGCTATTCTAGACCGGCAATATTAATGGGAAGGAGACAGAGCGGAGATAAGTGTGCTTCAAGTTTGCTTCAAGCCATCGGAATATGGATATTCATGTGCGTACGTGCGTGTTTCATAGCCCGTACGTAAAAATAGTACGGGAGGAAAATATTTGCGTTAGGGTATTAGTAATGAATCTCTGCTGAGGCAAACATTCAGTCTTTTTCCAAGCAGCTAACATTGTTTGTTTTCCGTCAACATGAAGGCTTCGTTGGCGCCTTTGACATTGCATTCTATGAATTGAACTGACGGTATGGCGAAGCAGGCGTTAAGGTTGTGCGCCAAAAATTATTTGGGGAATACCAAGCATCTTGAATGTCGTGCTGGAATGTTAAAAGTTATTTGGGTTCGCGTGCCAGTCGCAAAATTATCTTCAACTATGATTGCATTTGTGCTAATCTTGATCATAATGAAGCAATGCTATTCTTTTCGAAGTTGTTGAGATTAACAGAAAAAGTTTATTTCATTTATTTAGTCACCAAGAAAGTAAATGTCGTTCTAGAAATTTGTATGTGATTTGGTTTCGCTTGCCAGTAGCGAAACATTCTCCACTAAGGACGACAGCTGCGCTTATCTTGAGCATGGAAAAGCAATGCAACTTTTTTCGAGGCCGGTAATATTACCAGAAGCGTTTCGATTGAGAATAGCGCAAAATGATGAGAAGTGTTTATATTCCTAGTAGCTTCAAGCCACCGATGTATGGCTCTGCATGCATGCTATGACGAACGCTTGTTTGGCGCTTGGTTTACGTTGAACGAATGATGTCTAGAGGTGCGATTCCACTGAGGCAATACTAAATAACATGTAGCATGATATTTGATACTTGCAAGTATTGTCATTGTTGTTGTTTCCATGCGGAGCCAAAGTTATATTGATGTAGTTATGAGATGTTGAATAATGGTGCTGGTACAACAAGTATATAATCGACTGTAGCTGAATATATGTCAATTGCGAAAAAGGCCACCGGAATAGCGTTCGAGGTAAATTTTCAATGCATTGACATGAAACAAATTGCGACATACGATCGGCTAGTGTATTGTTTTGCGAGGGCAAGAATGAATCATCAATCAATTATCGTCAACTGATTCTGTAATTAAAAAAAACAAAAAACTAAAATTTCACAGCATTATGAAATAATATCCGAAGTTATTAACATGCGACTTACATAAAATAACAGCGTAGTTCTACGTCAACAATGCGATCGTATCTTGGACACAACCTCCTATAATTTTTTTATCAGAAGTGACAAGACATTGTGATCTACAAATTTGGTCTTTCTGCATTCTCCTAATACCTACATACAGTGAATTTGTAATTTTAAATCTTCCCGTTGAACAGTTTTCTTTTTTTTAGATGGTACTAGAGATGGGCAGTTCAGTTCATTTCAGCGAGCGGCTCAGAGACTGGCTCTTTTCAAGAAGCGATTCATTAGGATGTGTAAAAATGGAAGAAGTGAGAGATAACGTTCAAAACATTAAGTAGTGCATAGAAAGGAAAAATATTTCTTTGTTCTAGGTTTTTCAGTACCCTGCATCTGGCGCAGAAGCAGTACGAACTAAACTGCAATTTGTAGACTAATGAAGAGAAAATAATGACGTGGAAGCAAAAAGAACTTCATGGATGTTCGGGTATTCAATAAAAAAATTGAATTTCTTCAGTGATATAGTATAAAAAGTATTTCAAGCATTTCAGTATTCTGTATTAAGAACATAATGGTTGTTCTTAAAAAAGTAGCCTCAGCCGTATGGCGCAACTTGGTGGAGATGCTCTCTCTAGAGCGCTGGACGGCACTGATATCCATCTTCCGGATGCAATTCCGAATCCTCGTGGCCGGCTGCCTGTTGTCCGTTTCCCGCCACTTGTTCTTGTACACCAGGGCACTAGGGGAGCCGAAAAATCCTTGACCGGACGGCACTGAGGCAAGTTGGTCGGGTTCCGTTCCTTGAGTGCGTACAATATCTGTTGACTGCCGTTCTACGCATAGTTGTCCCATGATCCAAAATCACCAACTGAGAAAAACGCAATCAAAGTTTTCTCCCATATTTGTCTACCAAAAGCTTTAAGCATTTCAATTTAGCAATACACCGGGTTTTTTATAAGCACTATACTATTGTTTAATGAAATGTGATAAGATCCCCTCACTGAATCAATCAAGCTTGATTACGGGTTCTAAAATTTATGGTATTCTGCAAAGGTGTTGCAGATCACTCGTTTCTTCATAAAACGATGTTTATATGCACAATCTTTCGGAAAAACACAAAAAAAATTGTTTGTTCCCAGTATATCAAAAAACAACATCAAGTTAAATTGTCCCATGTTCATAATCTAGGCATAACACTAGAATATCAACATGGGACAATTTAACTTGATGTTGTTTTTTGATATACTGGGAACAAACAATTTTGTTTGTGTTTTTCCGAAAGATTGTGCATATAAACATCGTTTTATGAAGAAACGAGTGATTTGCAACACCTTCGCAGAATATAAATCTCATTGTTATTAGGCATTCGTTAACAAGGTGTACACGTTTTCTGTTAAACTTTTTCTTATTTGTTTGAGAATTAGTTCGTTCTTCCAAACCAGAAAAGAGTGCATTAGGCCTGCTGAAAGTGTGACATAAAATTCCTGTACTTGTACCGACTTATTCGATATGGATCCACAAAAAATACATGGTGGGACAGTTATGAATAGAATATCAACATGGGACAATTGAGCTCGATGTTGTTTTTGAAAAATTGGGATTAAACTATATGTTTTTTTTTGTGTTTTTCCGTAAGATTATGCATAAAAACAACGTTTTATGAAGAAAAATTAAAATCGTCAAAAAGTAACATGAGACAACTATGCGTAGAACGGCAGTTGAGGAGACGCGAAATTTTCGGTCGACGTCGCACAAACTCGTGCCGTCCTTGTTGTCGAACAGTTTTTTTCAGATATTCCTTCTTCTTTTTCGTCATGATCTTTGCCAGACGGCAACTACCGGTGTTCCGCTCGACAATCCAGGATGCCAGGATCCGGTTAACAGTGCTCAGTATGGATCCGGTCTACTGTAAACTTTTAGGAGTTAATTGAACAGTTTTGAACAGTTTGATCTATTTTTCCAAAAGAGTTTCCGTTGTGGTCTCACAAATTCAAGCGTCTGGAGAGTCGTGCGCCACCCGACCATAGCCTGCGCTCTCATGCTTTTGACCCAACACACGATCGAACACTCGCATTTTTGTTCGGTGGAAGTACCGCAACAATTTTCAGGTCGTTATGTCTTCATGGTGAAGAGCGCTTCTTTATTTTTGTCAACAAACGATCTAACACTCGCATCACTCGGAAACGCGAAAGGGTAATCCGCACTGCAAGAGTCAGCACCTCCGGCGTTTTGGTAATAAAACTAAGAAATTATTTGATTCAACTTGCTTGTATATCACTTCAGAATATTTCGGTTTTTTAAAATAACTTTTAAATAAAGGGGGTGATCTTGAAATGATCTGGCCTGTTTTGCGTAATTTTGTAAAGGCAGTTGGAGATGATTGAGTGATAAATCATTCTTGCTCCTATGAGAATAATACACAAGCTGACCATGTGTCGTAGTTTGTTTCACCATGCCAATGTACGAATTACACTGAGAATCTATCGCAGACGCTACTCCAGCGGTATTTCCCCTGTAATTGATACACACTGTATCACGAACATTATTTCACATTCCTTAACTACTTCAATATAGCTTTGGGAACGCATAAAAACAAAAACAATGTGTGCGTGTGATGCAAAAATACACTCTAGACCGCGGTGCTTCCACCGAACAATTTTTTTTTTATTTACAACTTGAAGCTATGTGGCTATGAAGTTTATGAAAAACTGTAGCCAGCCAATCAGCTGGTGAGTTCTTCTGGCGAGCAAGCACCTTACTACTAACTGAGCTATACAATCATTATCTTAAAGCTAATTCGATGTTCATGAATGTTCACTATAAACTAACCTACGCAAATTCTTCTTAAATCTTACTATGTTTGTTTCTTGTTTCAATTCAGGAGGTAATGCATTAAATTTTATAATTCCAGTAAAAAATACATTTCTTGTTGCGAGTTCAGTTCGTGCTCTTTCTACTACAAAATTCACCCTATTCCTAGTATTAAAAGAATGAATAGTATGCTTGTACGAGTGGAATATTGCAATTAATATAATTGTTCTTTATTTTAAAAAATAACAAAAGAACATTATATTTATGTAGCTTATTTGATGAAAGCGAATTTTCAGAATATAAGTTTATTATTGGCGTCAACATTGAAATTTTTTTTCATTTTAACTGTTTTGTTTTGCAGAACACTTAGTTCATTTATAAAAGTTGATCCTGCTGATTCCCATATACAATTCATATAGTTCAGATGCGGAACTATGAATTCCATTGAACATTAAGATAGTTTCTGGCTTTCTTTAATGCAAATATTATAGGAGTTATTTTTTATTGTTTGTATAGGTTGTTTCCATTTTGAAGTTTCATCAATTTTGAGGCCCAAATAATCGACATTTTTTTTTTATAATTCGTTTATTTGTACAGGCTCAGTTATATAGGTTTAAAGAAGCCAAACTCTCAACTATACTTTTACTATTAACATGTTTTCTTAATTCTACGGTTAATGAAATAGGAAACCGATTACTCGCGGTCGACTCGAGTTTAGAAGGGTGACACATTTTCTTTAGGAAAAGGATGGGATGTAAGGAGATTGTAACCATGTTCACACTCACACTCACACTCACTTTCACATTCATACTCACACATCACACTGAATTCTTAAACTATCCTCACATCTAATATGTATTAACAATTTAACTTATTCTAATGTTAGGGAACCGATAGCTCGCGAAGGACGAAAAGGAGGAGAAAATGGGGGGGAAAGGATGCAAGAACAATCACACTCGAAGATCGATATCTTTAAGGAAAACATATATTTGGGACATGTAATCAAGGTCTAACCGAGCCAACACATCTCTCACCGGCACATTGGGCTGCCTTCCTCGAGCCCGAAGGGAGTTTTCTAAATTCGATCTGGCGACAAGATATAGCTCGCACGACCAAACAACGTGTTCGATGTCGTGGTAACCATGGCCACAAACGCAGAGATTGCTGCCGGCAAGCTTGAAACGAAAAAGCAGCGCATCTAAAGAACAGTGATTGGACATGAGTCGGGAGAAGGTCCGAATAAAGTCCCGACTCAAGTCCAGACTTTTGAACCATGGTTTGAGGCTAACCTTAGGGATAATCGAGTGAAACCACCGGCCCAATTCATCTTCATTCCACTTGCGTTGCCAGTTAGCGATGGTATTTTTGCGGACTAAAGAATAAAATTCATTGAAGGCGATTTGACGCTGATAAATATCGCCTTCAATTGCACCTACCTTTGCTAATGAGTCAGCCCTCTCATTACCCGAAATGGAGCAATTTGAAGGGACCCAGACAAAGGTAATGACATAACAGCGTCTGGATAAAGCACTCAAAATTTCTCGTATTCTCTCAAGGAAGTACGGCGAGTGCTTTTCCGGCCTCACTGAACGGATAGTTTCGACAGAGCTAAGACTATCCGTTACAATGTAATAGTGTTCAACAGGTCGTGAGGCGACGCTGTCCAGCGCCCAGTGTATCGCTGCCAATTCAGCAATATACACTGAGCAAGGATTCTGAAGACTGTGGGAGGTGCTAAAAAATTCGTTGAACACTCCAAATTCTGTGGACTCATTCATTGAGGACCCATCTGTATAGTACATATTATCACAATTGACACGCCCATACTTTGCTTTGAAGATCGTAGGAGCGATCCTCGATCGAAGATAATCTGGAATTTCATGGATTTTCTCCTTTATGAACAGATCAAAATGTACAGAGGAATTGATGTAGTCAGAAAAACAAACACGGTTGGGAATATACGAAGAAGGATCAACCTGCATGGTGATGAATTCATGATATGAGCTCATGAATCCAGAATGAAAATTTAGCTCGATAAGCTGCTCAAAATTTCCGATCACCAATGGGTTCATAACCTTACACCGGATGAGGAACCGAAGAGATAATAAATTGAAGCGATCTTTTAGTGGGAGTACGCCTGCCAAAACCTCGAGACTCATGGTATGCGTTGAGGGCATACATCCCAACGCAATACGGAGACAAAGATACTGAATTCGCTCGAGTTTAATGAGGTGTGTTTTGGCAGCTGATTGAAAACAGAAACTGCCATACTCCATCACTGAGAGAATAGTTGTTCGATACAACATTATAAGATCTTCGGGATGGGCTCCCCACCAGGTGCCGGTAATTGTACGGAGAAAGTTTATTCTTTGTTGACATTTTTTACTCAGATACCTAATATGGGCCCCTCAAGTACATTTGGAGTCGAACCAGACCCCAAGATACTTGAATGACATAGCATGAGTGATCAATATTATGTTCCAGAAACCGATTGAATAAATTCAACAAGCGATGTTTCGCCACACCAGGGAGGTTTTTCAACAAGTTGAACTTAATTCTATCCGATCCTGGAGCCGAATTGTTACAAGAAAGGAGAGCAAGAGAGAATTCTACCATCGAAAACTCGGAATCAAGATCGCACCTATCTTGTGGTATGTCTCGAATAATTTTTTGCACAGGAGCGGAATCAGGACAAACCTTCCGTGCAAAATTAAAAATCCATCGATGTGAATATTCTTCGCTTTCATTCGTTGAAGAGCGATTTCTCATGTTTCGAGCCACTTTCCATAATTTTTTCATTGACGTTTCTCGTGACAAACCTCCCACGAAATTTCGCCAATAAGCACGTTTTTTCCCTTTGATCAAATTTTTGAACTGATTCTCAAGGACTAAATACATTTGAAAATTTTCAGGGGTTCCACGTTTCCGAAAAGCTTTAAATGCATTCGATTTTTCTACATAAAGCTTGGAACATTGGCTATCCCACCATGGATTGGGAGGCCTTCGGCGAATGGTGGAACCTGGGATGGATTTCGTTTGAGCGCTATCATATATCAAACGAGAAAGGAAGTTATACTCCTCCAATGGAGGTAAATCATCTCTGGAATTGATGGCTAGAGCAATCGCGTCCGCATATTTTTTCCAGTCAATGTGTCTTGTGAGGTCATATGCCATGTTTATAGATTCAGAAGAATTCGACCCAATGGTGATGGAAATTTTGATTGGCAAGTGATCACTACCGTTGGGGTTCTGGATTACATTCCACTAGCAATCTAACGATAGTGAATTCGAGCAAAGCGAGAGGTCAAGAGCACTTGGGTTAGCAGGAGGTTTAGGTACACGTGTTGTTTCCCCAGTGTTCAAAATGGTCATATTGAAGCTGTTACAAAGGTCATATATCAACAATGAACGATTGTCGTCGTACTGTTCCCCCCAGGCAGTTCCGTGAGAGTTGAAGTCTCCCAAGATCAATCGTGGCTCAGGAAGGAGTGAGCACATGTCATCAAGTTGTTTGCGGCTAACCGCAGCTCTCGGAGGCCAATACAAGCTGACAATACAGAGGTCTTTGCCTCTGATGTTTGCATGACAAGCAACAGCTTCGATCCCTCCAATAGTTGGAAGGTCAATTCTAAAAAATGAGTGGCACTTATTGATCCCCAAAAGCACCCCTCCGTATCTGTCAACACGGTCCAAGCGTATAATATTAAAATCGTGGAAAGAGATATCATCTCGCGAAGAAAGCCAAGTTTCGGACAGAGCAAAAACGTCACAATTGAAGTTATGAATTAAAATTTTGAATGTATCCAATTTAGGGATAAGACTACGACAATTCCACTGTAAAACAGTGATATCTCCGACCTCTCTATTTAAATTAGACATCAAGAGAGATAATCATTGCAAGGAGGGGCCATGTTTGCATCAATTGTTGCAAAATTGTCTTTAATACTGGAAGCATTGAAATGACAATGGTTCTGATGGAGTTGGAAACATTAAAACACTTGAAGATTTGATCCAAAAGGTCAGACAACTTTATAAATCCCGATTGGGAAGATGAACTGGACGGAAAAATAGGGACAGTTGGGGTTTTTGATGTCCCCTCGAGTGCTGGGTCGTTCGAAGATGAAATATTCCCACGGAAGCCAGGAGGAACCTGATTTTGCTTGTCCGCTGCACTCGATTTTTAGGCAAGCTAACAGAGGATATAACCGTGGGGACTTGTTCTTGAACTTTGGGAGTGGTCACATTTTTGCGCCGGGGATTCCCTTTGAAAATAAACGGTGTGCCCTCGCTAGCTGTGTCCGCTTCCATTTCATCAACTGGCAACGCGGAAAAGGTATTGTGTGTTGAGATTGGTTGTTGTTGTTGAGCCAGTGGAGAAGCGCCCTTTAAAATTTCCGCAAAAGTACGTTTCGAGCGTTCCTTTAAAGAGCGCTTCTGCTTCTCCCAGCGACTCTTGTAAGTTTCACAAGCTGAGAGCACGTGTGGGGATCCTCCGCAATATGGACACTTATGCTCAGTCGCACTGCAGGATTTCCCCACATGTTGCTCTCCGCAAGTGGCACAGCGCTCCTTGTTGGCCCAATAATCTGCTGTGTGACCAACTGACTTGCATTTGTTGCAAGTCATGGGCTTTGGCACGAAGAGTCGCAGTGGTAGCCTCAATTTGTCTACCATAACGTAGTCAGGGAGGGCGGAACCAGCAAAAGTTACTCGAAACGAGTCGGACGGCGTGAATTTTGTTTTTCCCTCTTCCTGGGACACTTTTCCTAACTGTTGGCAGTCCAAAATTTTAACTATCGACAGAGGAAGCTTTTTAAATCTGCCATCTCCCTTTTTTATAAATTCGCTCGTCAGACCCGTTTCTGTAATCACCCCCGAAATTTCTACGTTATGGCAGGGCACATAGGCGCGATATTCTAGGATGAATCTATTGTCGACAACAATCTCGTTAGCTTGCTTCCGATCAGCCACGACAACACGCAGTTTGTTCGGTCTAACCTTTCTCATTTCGACCACGGAGGAATTTTTTTTGACGTTCAGCGATTTCCCGTTGGGTTTGGGCCGGAAGAAAACAACCCATGGACTAGTTCCAGGTGCATCCTCTGGATAAACCTTGACACGGGGAGAGGACAAAACAGAAGAAGAAGACGAGGTCGAGGTTTGGGCGGGAACGGGGACGGTAGAGGGGGGAGATGAGGTGGGTGGTTGAGAGGGATCAGAAGCAACAGATGAGGAATGCGAGGTCGATGGTTGAGTTAAAACGGGTGGGTTCGGGGGATGAGTGGCGAGGTTTGTGGATTTCTTAGAGGGGGGCTTTTTAATCGACGATTCTTCTGTATCACACGGAACGCGCTTAAGCGACTTTCCGGCACCTTTTTGTGCAACGGAAAGGGAGTCATCGAAGGAGATCTCCATATTAAAAGACCCCCCACCTTCATCCATCATTTATGTGGCTGATAATTGCAATAGTTTGAATGATTCCTATAACCTAATAAAAAAAACAAAAAAAAACAAAAAATAATAAAACTACTTGCTAACGCACACCAGTGCGATGATTGCGGTAACGGCTGCTGCTCGATCGGATGATTGCAGACGCCGCTGCGATTGTGCACTTTTCAGTCCGGTGCTCGTTCTCACGTTCTCACTCACAGCGATTCACACGAGATGCACCAGTACAATTGAACTTAGCGATCGGCTTATCGCGTGTTGGGCGCTCGGCACAAATGAAATGGTGTATCACACCACTAAGCGCGTTCTTCCACACTGATATTGTGTGCGTGCGACTGACCACCGTGTCCGACTCCAATTTACGATGGCGATGAATTGGCGAGAAATGAAAGCCAGCCACTTTGGCAGGCCTTGTTGCGGCTTCTCCACTCGCTGATTGCGAGGTTGAACACAATGTCCACAAGACCACGGTAAACGCGTGATAATAAAAACACCAGGGCGAGTAAGGTTAATAACAGCTTACGGCACTCGATCACGATTACGGGAACGCGAAAGTAAACGACTGATTGCTTGCGCTGTCCAGACTTGCCAAAAAAAAGAATCGACAACATTAGCTTTATTTTAATATTCTATCACCAATTTGCAGACTGAAGGTCTGTGCTGGATTTCCTCCTGAGAAAATAATAAAATTTGACTTCTCGATATTAATTCGCATCATATTTGCAGCAAACCATTTTGGAATAATATTTAAGTTATTTTGCATCATATTTTGAAGAGTAGTGAAACTTTTTGCCTGATATTTCCATACGGCATCGTCTGCGTAGCATTGAAGTTCGCCTTCTAATTGTAAGCTAAAAATATCATTCAGAAAAATATTAAATAAAAATGGTCCAAATATGGATCCTTCAGGAACACTAGCGCGTATAACAGCTGAATTACTTAAAGTATCGCCTATACTGCAGTAAACTCAAAATTCGTATCACGAGAAATTTTCCATCCAGCCGGCCGTTCTGTTGAGCAAATATGGGAAGCTATTTCGTTGTATAATCGAACGATGTACCTTGGTGTCGTTTACATTCCTCCTGATCGTACCAATGACTCGGTGGTTATTAATCAGCATATTTCGACTATTCACTGGATCACAGAACAAATGGAGATGAATGACAGTATCCTCTTGCTGGGTGATTTCAACATGCCTGGCATCGCTTGGTCTTTAAGTGCATCGAAATATCTATATCCAGATTATTCCAATTCATCTGTAAATTCATTTACAGAGTGTTTGCTAGATTGCCTTAGCACCGCCGGTTTATGTCAAATGAATAGCATCCTCAACGACAACAACCGTATTCTTGACCTATGTTTTAGTAGTGCAGAGATCGTTTTCAAGACGGAAGTGATTGAAGCTCCTGCCCCTTTAGTGAAACAATGCCGTCATCATCCACCACTACTGATCTCTGTATCCATTAGTCCGCCGCTTGTTTTCGATCACACCACGGAGATAATTCATTACAACTATCGCAAGGCCGACTTTTCGTCAATGAACCGTTTCTTTCTAAGCATAGATTGGAATGAAATTTTGAACGATAATGACATAGACAAAGCGTCATCATCCATGTCAAATGTTTTGGTTTACGCAATTGAGCAGTTCGTTCCCAAAAGGATGACTAGTAAAACGCCCTTTCCACCGTGGACAAATCGTAATTTGAAACGACTAAAGTCAATCAAAAAATCCAACCTGAAATTTTTTTCTCAATATCGCTGTGACTATTGGAAAAACCGGTATTCAGTTTCGAACAAAAATTACAAACGATTGAACAATGCGTTGTATGATGCTTATCAAAATCGTACACAAATGAATTTGCGTGTCAACCCAAGAGGTTTCTGGAGTTATGTTGACAGCCAGAGGAAAGAGATTGGTTTGCCTACTACGATGATGCGCGATAATGATGTGGCTACCACCAGAGAAGGTATCTGCGAGTTGTTCCGGAAACAATTTAGCGGAGTCTTTGTCGACGAAAAACTTACTTGCGATCAAGTATCTGCAGCTATGAACAACGTACCCAGCCTGTCATCTGTCAGATATTATCCCGTGATCAATGCAGCTATTGTACACGATGCCTGTAAAAAATTGAAAAAATCTTCAAATTACGAACCCGATAGTATCCCGTCTGTCGTCTTGAAGATGTGTTCTAGCAGCCTCTCGATACCGTTGAGTAACTTATTCCGCCGCTCCATTCTTTGCGAAAGATTTCCGAATCTATGGAAAAAATCATTTGTCTTCCCAGTATTTAAAAAGGGTTGCAAAAAAGACGTCAGAAACTACAGAGGAATTGCTTCCCTATGCGCTATCTCCAAGCTATTCGAGATAATAATTCTGGACTTCATATCGCATGCGTGCAACAACTACATCGCAGAAGAACAACATGGTTTCATGCCCAAAAGATCAACTGTCACTAATCTCGTTCTATATACATCGTACATTATCCGCTCTTTGGAATCGAGAAAACAAATTGATGCGGTATATACAGATTTCTCTGCTGCGTTTGATATTATCAACCACGACATCGCAGTAGCCAAGCTTCATCGTCTTGGTTTCTACGGTCCACTTTTGAAATGGCTCCACTCCTACCTCACTGACCGCGTTATGTCAGTGAAAATAGGCGACACAATATCCACTCCTTTTCGGATAACATCTGGTGTTCCTCAGGGCAGTCACCTTGGTCCTTACCTGTTTTTACTGTATCTCAACGATATAAATTTCAGTTTGAAGTGTCTCAAACTCTCGTATGCAGATGACTTCAAATTGTTCCTCCCAGTAAACTGCATCGGAGATGCTGAGATTTTACAACAGCAACTCAACATCTTCGCCGAATGGTGTGCAAACAACAGGATGCTTTTGAATCCATCAAAGTGTTCGGTAATATCGTTCTCACGCAAGCGTTCGTCGATAATCTTCGAATATAAGCTGCATGGTGTTAAATTGAATCGTGTCAGTACCATTAAGGACCTCGGCGTTTTGCTGGATTCGAAACTCACTTTTCGCGACCACGTATCCTATATCATCGCTAAAGCGTCCAGTACACTTGGATTTATCTTCCGCGTCACAAAGCGATTCAAGGACGTGCACTGTATCAAGACTCTCTATTGCTCGTTGGTTCGCTCGATTCTAGAGTATGCTTGTGTCGTGTGGTCGCCGTACTACCAGAATAGTGTTCATCGAATTGAGCCGATCCAGCGGAAATTCATCCGATTCGCACTACGCAATTTACCATGGAATGACCCAATAAATCTTCCTAGCTACGAGGATCGATGCAAACTAATAGGGATTAACTCATTAGTTTTACGGAGAAACGTTGCCAAGGCCCTATTTACTTCGGACTTAATTACCGCTAGAATCGACTGTCCTGAGCTTCTCCGGTTAATCAACTTTAATGTTAATCGTCGTAACTTGCGTTCTCGTCATTTTCTCTACATCTCCTCAACACGAACAAATTACGGATACCATGAACCTGTGACTAGTATGTGCCGTTTGTTTAACCGTTGTAACTCCTGTTTTGACTGTCATCTTTCACGTTCGTCCCTCAAAAAATTGTATACTATTGCTCTTACATAATTTGAAATTTCTTATGTATTAGTTTTAGTAGGCTTAGTGACAAATAGTTTTAGTTTTAGTTTTTTATATCATACATTAGGGCATGTGTAGCCTGTTGTATTTGTGAATTAAATAAATAAATAAATAAATAAATAAAAAATTGTTGTCGATTTGTTATAATTTTCACCGCTGTTTGCGACATCTTCCATCACGCTAATGGTTTATTTATATCCAATAAGTTGAAGATATTCAAAACTCAAATTGCAATATTTCTTCTCTCCACACTTTCCGTAGAATGAACACTGTATTTACATTTCGAGCGAACGATTTACATCCACCTGATTCGCAGTGGTTTAGAAACATTGTACCTCATCGATACATTCGTTGCTCGTTATTGACGGTACGTATAAACAAACACCCGAATGACCAGAATTAATGTACAGCGCGGACTCGATTATATACAGTCTTCGATTTCTTTTCACTGTATATACTCGAATCCTGTATATAATCGAGTCAAAGTTTTTTTTATTCGTTTTTATGCATATATTTTTCATTCATTGAAAATAGAATTTTTGATTCATCCCCTTAAAGTCATGAAACACTTTTCTCATATGAATTTTTTTTTCCAGAATCTCTCAGAAGGTGATAGATGATCATATTTGATGAAAAAAATCCCTCTACGCATATGTTCGAATTTCAACAATGACAGAGTTATAGAACTTTTTTTTTGTTTCGAACTTTGTTGTCTCAAATTGGCTCTCCACTAAAGAGTACGCTGCGTAAGCCAATTCTGTTGCTTTCATTTGAAAGATGAGAAAATGTAGTTCAGGATATAGTGGTGGAACAACTAAGTTAGTGGATTTAAAAAACTTGTTGGAAGTGAAAATTTCAAAGTTGATAATTTTTAATGTGTAATTATTGATTTTACCCCAAAAATTTATATTGAACTTGATTGTTTATATCAATCAAATCAAGGCTCTCAAATTGCCCTACAATTTGTTTTTTGACACCCAACTTCTATCTTTCTTAATTTCGCTGCAATATCGATATAAACAATTCCTGGTGAAAATTCAAGCAAAATCTTCAAAAATCACGATTTTTACCCCACTGTACATATACTTTCCACCCTCACGTTCAAAGGATACATTTTTTCTCGCAATAAGTCGGATTTGGAATGCAGTCCAAAATTGTATATAATCATATCACATATAATCGAGTCCGACATGTATATTGAAATGGAAATTATTCCGATTTTCATTAATTAAAACAGTTCACAGATACAGTAACCGTAGAGTACAACATATCAAAAAATCTCAGAGAATTTCCGATTCGATTGGAATCAAATTATCAAAATTTGTCCGTAGCGAAAATAGTGATTGATGTTAACATCTATATATATAAAAATGGATTTCTGTCTGTCTGGCTGTCTGATTTTTATGGACTCGGAAACTACTGAACCGATCAACATGAGAATTGGTATGTAGGGGTTTTTGGGACCGGGGATGGTTTTCGTGGTAGTTTGAGACCCCTTCCACTCTCTAAGAGGGGGTTGCCATACAAATGAAACACAAATTTCTGAATTACTCGAGAATTAATCATGCAAACGAAACAAAATTTGACATGTGAAGGTTTTAGGATGCAATAAATATTTCTATGGTGGATAGATACTCCTCCCGCTCTCAAAGGATGGGCTGTCATACAAATGAAACACAAATTTTGGGTATGAGAAATGTTTCTATAATGATATGATACCCCTCCCTCCTCTGGAATGGAGAGGGGGTCCTATAAAAATATTACACATATTTCAACCAAAAATATTGCAACCAAACATGACAATTGAAATTTTTTGGAAAACTCTGAAGGAAAAAGGGATAATTCGGAAAATTAAATCCCCATATGTTCTACATTTACATAGTGACATGTGCTATTAGTCCATTTGATGTTTGCGCTAGCGAAATTGATTTTTGTTCGAAACTGGAAATGGATTTTAATGTGATAAAACGCACTCCTACATCTTCTTCTATCAATACCAAAAAAAAAGGATCGCCGGATGTGTTGATAAGAGCAGAACTCGAGGAAGGAATTGTCCGATTTAGGGCTAATATTTTCTGTATAAAACATTTATTCCATGTAACGGAGAAATATGTTATTTGCAAGTGGTTGAAAAATCTTGAACGAGAATTGTGTCTGAAAATAATTTGACTTTATAATGATGAGTTTTGTTAGAAATACTAGGAATTATAGTAAGAGGTAAATTCAATGGGGTCGAATAGAAGTTCAATCAATGATCAGTTCTGCGATTGGACCCATAAACTTGCTCATAGTAAGAAAACGTGAATGTTTAAAGGTATTGATAACAAACAACAAATTTTTGGCGGGACGAAGTTTGCCGGGTCAGCTAGTTCCTAGGAGGAACTAGCTGACCCGGCTGCAATTATGTCAATTTTAATAATTTTACCTTCTACTCATATAAGTAAATTTCAAGGACTTCAATTTTACCCTCTTAACCAAATTTTGTTTTGAACAATAACAACTATTATATGTTTATTAACTTGAATTGGAGCTCGACCAGTACAAATTCCTCTTATTATAACAGGACAAATTTTAACAGTTTTATATTTTTTATATTTTATTATTAACCCTCTTTTATCAAATTATTGAGATAATCTTTTAAATTAATTAATAAGCTTTTATAGCATATGTTTTGAAAACATAAGAAAGAAGTAAATCTTTCTATTAATTTTTTTTACTAAAAATCATTCATTATAAAGAAAAAAAAAATTACTCCAACAAAAAAAATAATGTAATGATAAAGGTAAAAATCTTTTTCATGCTAAATATATTAATTTATCCCCGAGCCCAAATAAATATAAAAGAAATAAAAGCTAATTTAAAAAAAAATCTATAAATATCTCTTCCGAAAAAAATTACTACAAACAATATCCTCATAAATAAAATTCTTGCATATTCAGCTAAAAAAATCAAAGCAAAACTGCCTCTTCTATATTGAACATTAAACCCAGCAACAAATTCTGATTCACCTTCTGCAAAATCAAAAGGAGTACGATTAGTTTCAGCTAAACAAGAAGCAAATCAAACTAATCTTAAAGGATAACAAAAAAAACAATAAATCAAATATATTTCTGAAATAAATCAAAATTTAAAAAATTATAACCCCCCACCAAAAAAATAAATCTTATTAAAATTAAAGCTAATCTTACTTCATAAGAAGTGGTTTGAGCAACAGCTCGCAACCCTTCTAATAAAGCATAATTAGAATTAGATGATCACCCTGCAATTATAACAGTATAAACACTTAAACTAGTAATACAAAAAAAAATAACACCCCTAAATTAAAAGAATTTAATTTAATTAAATACGGAATACATAAACAAATTAACAAAGACAAAAATAATGAAAAAAAGGGGAAAAATAATGAACTAAATAATTTGATAATAAAGGATATGTTTGTTCTATAGTAAATAATTTAACTGCATCTTTAAATGGTTGTAATAATCCAACAAACCCAACTTTATAAGGAACCTTTTCGAATTTGAATATATCCTAAAACTTTTCGCTCTAATAATGTTAAAAAAGCTACTCTAACTAAAACACAAATAGTCAATATTAAACTACCAATCAATCTCAATAAATTGTCATTAAAATACAACACTATTTATAATAATAAAATATTATTTAAATAAATTCTAAATTTATTGCACTAATCTGCCAAAATAGTCATTAAATATTATTATTAATCATTTTAATAAAATTTATATTTTTTTTATTTGGTCCTTTCGCGCTATAATATAATTATTAATAAAAGATAGAAACCAACCTGGCTTACACCGGTTTGAACTCAGAGCATGTAAGAATTCAAAATTCGTACAGACTTAAACTTTAAACTTCTACACCTAAAAATAACTCTTAATCCAACATCGAGGTCGCAATCTTTTTTGTCGATATGAACTCTAAAAAAATTCTATATATCTTATCCAACCATTCATACAAGCCTCGAATTAAAAGACAAACACCTAAATGACCAGAACTAATATTAAAATAGAAATACTTCCGATTTTCATTAATTAAAACAGTTTACGGATACAGTAATCGTAGAGTACAACATATCATATAAATCTCGGAGAGTTTCCGATTCGATTGGAATCAAATTATCAAAATTTGTTCGTAGCTAAAAAAGTATTTGATGTTAAGATTATTTTATAGATAATTTTAGCTCATATTGGTAAAATCCGTTGTCACCTTTACCAGCTAGGTGGGATTCATATCCTGCTCTAAAGATTAAATTGTCAGATTGAATTCGCATACAATCTGGCAACTTTGCACGAAGCAATATGTTGATAGCAACAGTTTTCCACGGAAAGCTCAAGCTGAGAGACTTTCGGTGGCTCCTTTCCTTCTCTCTGCGGATTAACTTCGTGTCCATTCATAGATTTCCACTTCGCAGTTTTCCCCTCCAAATTCCGATGCCCTGCTCAAAAACGGGATAAAAAGCAGCACACGAAGGGCAAATTCCGTCAGTTGTTATAGCACTTTTGTTGGGGTGGGTCGTTAGAACTTTGCTTTTAGAAGCGATAACCCACGTGTTTAGCCTTTTAGAAGCACGACTGCGAAAAGGGCACGAGTTCACACCCATAACGAGCCCCTCGATAACTCGAGGGTCACCGGCGGGACTTCAACCTTGCAACAATACGGTTGAACATTTGCATTTTTTATGCAAATGGTTGGGATGGTGGCAAGAGGAGATTATGTGTATTCTATGTTTCTTCTATCTCCTTTTCGCCGTGTGAAATTCCCCCAAAATGCCAGACTTATCATTTATGTATAACTTTCACGGATCTGCTTCCTCTCGAGTTTCTGTTGTTGCCCGTTGTTTTAACCGCGAATTAGTCGTCCGTGTGACCATTCGTCTGGCAGTTGTTCAACAGCATTATCCTAACCGGCTGTCTGGATGTTTTTTTTTCTAATGAAATCTGTACTCTCATTCCACCTCTTGACGAACTGCAAATTGATACCACCCGTCAGTGTGCATCAAGAGTATCGATTTTCATTTTGTGCGTTAAGAAGTTTGTTAGGCATTTTTTCTGTAATGTTTAAACATAAACATCTTTTACGTAACGTAATCCACTTTTCACAAGTTACCCAACATGCACCGGAACATCCCAATTCTGCGGTCAAGATAACCAACAAGTAAAAATACTTTACCAAGTACACCTTCCCCCAAAAAATGGCCATTTCTCTGGAGGACACTTAAGTCAACACTCCGGACCGGAGAGCACAAGGAAACACGAAAATAGACTTATATTTCCTGCTGCAGCGAAGAAGAAGGTAGGAAGATTTTACCGTTACACCATATTTGCAATAGTTGACTTTTTTGTTCATCTGGCAATGGACGCCGATTCTGGTGGGTGGGTGCGCTTGAGGGGGCATCTTTCCATCATCAGCCATCGATCATCTCGGGCTCGCTTGTGGAGGGTCTCATTCTGTTTGTTCCCTTGCCTTGTGACACACACACGGTTCAGAGCAAATTGGTACCATTGGGAAAATGCACATCGCTCTTCCCCGTTGCCGTTTGCGAGGGTTGTGGAAAAAGGGGTGAAAACGCTGCCAAGATGAATGGCCGTATTTTGGACAGAGGAAAACATCGCACCAGGGAAACAAAACGGATCAAAGCAACAACAACAAAAAATGTTTGATGTTATGATTCTCTCCCCGAGATTTGCTCTTCCCGGCCTTGGTTTGGCCTGCGATGAGTTAGATGGGGGTGAGAGTGTGACGCAAGCGAAAGCGAAAATTGCATCCCTCGAGCTGAGGTATAAATTTTGTAACTTCAGCAAAACCCCTTTTTGTGTTGTTTCATGTTCTTGGAGAGCATGTGGGTGTGAGTGTGTATGTATGAGTATTTGAATCCGCTACCAGCTGGTAAGTAGTGTTAAGAGAGTGATCAAAATTCTAAGAGTCCTCCAGTGGATAGCACTCGGAAGGATCTCGAAAGTTTTCTTAAGTGGCTCTCTTGAGATAGATATAGGAACCCATCAAGAGGATGGGAATTGCCGTAATGGACTGGAGTGGGATTAGGATTCATTGCAGGCAGATGGTAAATGCTTTGGCAGGGATGAAAAATGATAGCGCTGTAATGATGGCAATGGACACACACATGATGTCAGATATCAATGAGCCAATAAATCTTATTGTTATTGTAGTTTGGAACATGGTTTTATTGCGAACGATTTGTAGAGATAGATTCGTCGAGGAATGTGAAGTTTACAAGTTTGATTTTTTTTTATTATTCGATCATCAAATATTAGAAAGTCAATCATGGATAAGAAATGTGTTATTATAAAGTTAACGAATTTGCATTCATCCTTTAAAATTACTCTCACATTCCAATCTAGCTACGACTTACATTCCAATAAACAGGCAAAAAAAAAACAGGTCACGTTTTACGAAATAAAGTTAACGTTAATAACTATTTTCGCTACCAATGATGATTGCTGATGATTTGCATACAAATCAAAATGGAATTTTCTAATATTTGTTTGATGCGAAAGAAATAGGAATCCTCAATTCGTAAATGGTTGAAAATAATGCAAATGGGAAGCATTCCCATTCTCCCATGCATTTGTTCTACCCATTCGTGTGCTTACCTACCCGTATCTTCAAGAACGGACAACCATCCGTGATTTGAGATCAGAGACTCAATCTTGCTAGCGGGCAGACAACATTCATTCCTAGTGCTAATATTACACACATATATGCGCACAGCTTGATTCAAGAATGGAATGAATGGAAGACATTGCAAAACAGCAGTGCAATTTTGTTCGGTGGAAGCATCGCATCATTTTTCATGTCGATACATCTGTGTGTTATTGCATTTGCTCGAGACTATTATTTTGCCCGAATAACGGCGCCACTACCAACGAGTGACCGAATTGAGATGAAATATTACGATTTAGGCATCGATATTTTTCGAGGGGTCGCCAGACATATTTGCATTATCAAATTAAAATCTCGCGTCTTGATTGGCGGAAAATCTCGTGGTCGTGGGCTCACAGTATCTCGACATGCAGGTTGATTAGTCGAACTTATGGTTATGCAACTTGCGTTGTGATCATTTATAGTTACCAATTAAAGCTGTCTGATCCATCGCTGGAGGAGTTGAACAAGGTGAGCGTCGTTCGGGTCTTCACACGCGAAACAAACATGGTTCTACCGAGGTGCTCCGTGTACCATGTACCAATACTCGCTGATACTGCTTCAATTTTGGTCATCTGAATGTAGGAGGGGGCCTGTCATAATAAGTAGAAGAAAGTAGTCCTAAGTCCGATCGGTGGCTCTGAACCTACGTTCCCCGGGATCTCTGGAATGGCACTACCTACCGAATTTTTCGTGGTGTCAAATGATAGGTGTCACAACGCTGACAGTTTGGTTGTATGGTAACCAGGGTTGCCATAATAAAATCTGTGTTTTTGTTCTCAAAAAATTTTGTTATCTGAGTTTTTTCTCAGAAAATCTGTGTCGAAATCTGTATCAACCCTTTGCGGTCGTTTGTCTGCTCTCAGGCACCACAGCAAAGAAGTATACTTATATAATAATTTATGCAACAATGTATCAGTGTACACTTTTTCTAACCGAATTTTAATGTCTTGTGAAATTATTCACCTACCAAACGGTACAACTATGAATAATAGATAATGGTACTCAGTATTGTGCAATTCCAAATGAAATCGAACTAAAAATGCCGATTTAAAAAACCTGTATTTTTTATTCGAACCAAAGTTTGTATTCCATTTGGGTTGGAGGAAATATGAGTTTCCCACAGCATTTGGGAATTTTTTGACTCAAGTGTAACTTTTGAAAGGGCGTATCGATTTTTATAAGAGAAATCTTTGATAATTTATATCTCAAAAACTATGAGTCGTGTCAAAATAGTGTCTGAGGAAGAGTTATAGAGTATTGATGTTAAAACGTGAAGGTCATGTAGAAAATTTTAAAAATTAGTCCAAGATGGTAAAACTATTTTTGACGAATTTTGTGGAACATCGATTTTTTATGAATTTTAGAAACTTCAAATTTTCGTATGTTAACAATCATTTCTAGGCATAAATTATGAATCCTAATATGATTTGAAACAAAAAAGGCACTTCTAAATGCAGCCATTTTCGAGATATTAAAAAATATATATATCTAATTTATAGTAAATTTTATATAGTAATTTATAGTGAAGTATAGTATATAGTAATATATAGTAATATATAGTAATTTATAGTAAATAGGCTCTTTTAATATGTTTGTCGTGTTATACCGCCATGTCCAAGTAATTTTATGAATTTGCTTATAATTTTCAACAACTTTTCCAAATACATCTTTATGGTAAAACTATATGTTTAGGAGTTCCGTTGAAAAACGTAATCACTACGTTTTGTATTAACCCACAATTCTTCAAATTTTTCTCAATATTCAAAAGTTGCACTGCAGTCAAAAAAAATCCCAAATGCTGTGGGAAACTCATATTTCCTCCAACCCAAACGGAATACAAATTTTCGTTCGAATAAAAAATACAAGTTTTTAAAATCGGTATTTTTAGTTCGATTTCATTTGGAATTGCACTATACTGAGTAGCATTATCTAGTATTCCTAGTAGCACCGTTTTGGTCCGTGAATAGCTTCACAAGACATTAAAATTCGTTCAGAAAAAGTGTGTACTGTTAGGAGAAGGGTGGTAAAGACGGGCCCCAAGTAAAAGTTGATTTTTTTTTTCGTGAATATCACAAAAAAGATATAGCTATCTCACTGCAAATTAATAGTTTAGGTCTCTTTTTATAATAAAATATTGAAAAATGAATGTGTCCGGCATCTTCGAAAAAATAAGGTTGTGTCGGGAAAGACGGATACCTGTGGTGGGAAAGATGGACACTAAGTGAAAGATCAAGTTTATGTACTCGATAAGTTTTGGAGGTCTTCAAATATGCCTTACAAATGATCTAAAAATTACTCGATTACAATAAGAACCTTATTTTCTATTGACGAAAATATACATCGAGCTACTCTTTGTAGATTACTTTTTTGTGTTTATCTACAATTTTAACAGAAAGCCAGCTAAGTGTATACAGTAAGTGTCGAAGTTATTGACACACTGTATTGCAAGTTTGCACATCATTAAAATTTAAAATAAAAATGTTATTTATCAATTATACAGGGGGGGGTCTTCGTAGCCACTTGGTTACGCGTTCGCTTACTAAGCGATCGATCGTGAGTTCAAACTCAGGGCCCTCAATTGACCATCTTTGTGTTGTTATAGAATAATTACGTCCACGCAACCATCGTCAGCTATGGAGATCGATCCACGGTGGAACAAAGATCGATTCATCCATACAACTGCTCTGCTCTGCAAGAAACATCGGGCTGCTGTTCTATAAATAACCCAACAATGATCAATATCAACTGTCTCCGCTGTCCGGTCTGCTGAACAATGGAAGAACAGATAGAATACCCTTACGCCGAAATGGCTACTAGAGTGTAATTTACCATAATGTAATGGAACAGAAAACCTAACGCCTAAATGGCTACTACTTCTACTGTGTAATTTACAATTTATAGAAACATAAACATATGTACATGTACACGATAAAAACCCGGCTCTGTTACAGATAAAATGCTAATGAGCCTGATAAATAAATAAATGGGATAAAAAAAAATTATACAGGGTTGTCCATCTTTCCTACCCTGTCCGTCTTTTCCGACTTTCCCCTACATACTCTGATACTCTATTTACAAAAGTTGTCATCCGTGCTCGAGGGAAGGAATAATGGAAAACGCCATGTATTGCGCCACAGTGTAGATGTAAAGAGCATTGTTTAGAGATAGAAGACGAAAGATGTCAAACTAATTATTTTTACGATACATGCGAAAGATATCACACGAAGAATAATTGTAACAAATATTATATATCGCCGGGATATCCCTTTCGTGGCCCTACGTAAACAATGCAGTTGTGTCTTGGACACCACCTCTCTAGTTTTGTATTATAGAAGCTTCAAACTTTAAAGCCCATCTGCTTCCAAAGTGTACTACTAAGTAGTAGAAGTATAGTGTTATAGAGGCTTTGAAATTTATTTGGTTTGATCGCCTCTAGCTTTGAAATCGGAAATTCTATCTTAAGGCTTTGAGGAAGGTCTTTCGGAAAGCTCTGATAATATCTGCTGAGTGGTCGTTAGCCCGGTGATTTGTGATGAAATGTTCTGCTTTACGTACATATAGGTCTATCAAAATTATGTCTGTAGTAGGAGCGTGATTATCAGCGTTTTTTTTTTGGCAACTTCAGTACTGAAATGTATAGTATAACTATGTTTTACGTGCGATTCAGCAGCGATTCACATGCGTCGATACGGTCAAAGATGTTTTTTGCGTCAACGTGTGTGGCACCCATACATCGAGCTTCTTTGTGAATCCAAGCTTCTTCAAATGGTAAATAACGGTTTGATGACTTATCCCCAGCTCTTGGCCGATGCTACGGCTGCTACTATGCCGTTCTTTCTCGGCTAATTCAGCGATTTTGTCGCAATTTTCAACGACAGGTCTTCCGGAGCGTGGCGTGCGGAGCGGGCGAAGCGTTGAAACCATCGTTGTGCGGTGGAAATGGAAACTGTATCGGGTCCAAAAACTGCACAAATTTTATTGGCAGCTTGAGATGCATTTTTGCCTTTGTCATAGTAGTACTGTAAAATATGTCGGATTTTCTCTTTATTTTGCTCCATATTTGCGACACTATAACTCACGAACGACTTAACCAAACAAAACACTGTCAAGGATATTATAGCGCGCAAAAATACCTTTCCAACATATAGTATGACTCGATACAATGAATACAACTAGAACTACGCGCTCACAACGACACCTCGCGGAAATACCGCAGGACTTTTTTGACAGCCTAATATATTGCCGGCGAACATTATTAAAAAAATGAAAATGGAACTCTTTAGTACAACTATTTGGTAGCGAACGATCCGCACGGCAATTAAAAGACAAACAGAGCAGATTGCCAAATTAGCTCTCAGCATTAACGTATGTTACTGATTGCTCGCTGTATAGAGCGACACTGAAATACTGAATTTGCTGAATACTCAAAAAGTTTTTCAGTATCTCTAAACCGAAACGATTGAGTGGAGGGACGGGGAAACAACAGCAGCTGCGGAGTAAAATTTCACCTTCAGTGTTTCACCAAAGATATGCTTCATAATCATAATCATAAGTCCGAACACACTCCTAAATTCATACAAGCACTATTAATGCAAAAAAAGTTATAAACATCAATACGCTTATTACTTAGGACATTATTTTAGGATGCATCGAAATTTCAAAGGACTGCTTTAGTAGAAAGTACTGAAAAGCATGTGAAGAAAGATGATACTTCCGGCGCGTTGGGCGCGTTGGGCGGGTTCATTTCCTGTGGCACGAAGGTGACCCCGTTGGCTTCGTACCACTCCAACACGTCCTTTGAATAGTGGCACGAAGCGAGATCCGGCCAGAAGATGGTCGGGCCCTCGTTCTGCTTCAATAGTGGTAGTAAGCGCTTCTGTAGGCACTCCTTAAGGTAAACCTGCCCGTTTACCGTGCCGGTCATCACGAAGGGGGCGCTCCGCTTTCCGCAAGAGCAGATCGCTTGCCACACCATGTACTTTTTGGCAAACTTGGATAGTTTCTGCTTGCGAATCTCCTCCGGAACGCTGAATTTGTACTCTGCGGAGAAGAACAACAGGCCCGGCAGCTGACGAAAGTCCGCTTTGACGTAGGTTTCGTCGTCCATTACCAGGCAATGCGGTTTTGTCAGCATTTCGGTGTACAGCTTCCGGGCTCGCGTCTTCCCCACCATGTTTTGCCTTTCGTCGCGGTTAGGAGCTTTCTGAACCTTGTATGTACGCAGGCCCTCCCGCTGCTTGGTCCGCTGGACGAATGAATTTGACAAATTCAGCTTATTGGCGACATCCCGGACCGAACTTCTCGGATCACGTCTAAACTGCTTAACTACGCGCTTGTGATCTTTTTCACTGACGGAGCATCCATTTTTGCCGTTCTTCACCTTCCGGTCGATGGTTAGGTTCTCGAAGTATCGTTTTAGTACTCTGCTGACCGTGGATTGGACGATTCCCAGCATCTCACCGATGTCCCGATGTGAGAACTCCGGATTCTCGAAATGAGTGCGCAGGATTAATTCACGACGCTCTTTTTCGTTCGACGACATTTTTCCAAATTTACGAAAAATTGACAGTGAAGCATGGCCAACGTGATCTATACACTCTTATCTGATTATAAGCGAAAGCTGAAGATATAATTCCTAAAAATTAAATTTCTACAGCGTTTTTTCCGTGATGCAATTTGATGTGACACACCCTTTACAACGCATAAAATCAACAATGCTTACGTGCGATTCAATTAAACACAAACACTCTTCTAACCTAACCTATCGGTATGAAAACAGACATGGTACGTCCTGATTGATATTTCTTTTCTGCTTTGCTTTTGCCGGTGAGTGCAAGCTCTGTTCTCTTCTAGCTTTGTGCATATTTTGAGAATGCGTTCGGAGGTTGGCCAGGATAATCACAATATTCATAATACATATGCTTTCAGCTGACAACATGAAGCAACCGCTGAACAATAATGACTGAGATAGATTTTCAAGCAGGTACCCAAGTTTATATTTTTTATGATTTCAATAGCTCGCTTTCAAAGCAGCTTTTAAGCTATCGAAACAAATTTTTAGGTCAATAAATGACAAACGTCACTTGTAGACCTTTCATCTTTCGAATCAAGTAACCGTTACACCACTTCGTGCATCTGGCAAAGAGTTATTACCGTTCAAAATCTCGCACCCCAAACGTAACGCTCTCGTATTCAATTTTTTAAACTTACACCCTAACTACAGTCCTAAGTCAGAAAAAAAACAATCAACAAAAACATTCTCTTCTAATTCAAACACCCGATGAAACAAACATAGAGGAGATGTGTCTAAAACGCGCCTGCCGGGCAATTTGACCCGCCTGATTTTCTCGTAAACCAGCAAGAATAGAAATGCAATGGACATAGGCAATCGTGCTACTCAATGATAGAATCCTACCATGCAAGTTTTACATTTGTAACATGCTTTAAAAAATAAGAAAAACAATTTTCTTTGGAAGCAATTTTCGATGTAATTTTCTACATCATTTCTATGAGGTTTTTGTTGCTTGAAACCTATTCAGAGGCGATAACTGTGGGTCAAATTTATTGAGTCGAGTTTCCAGTGAATATCTCAGATGAAGAAAATGGTAAGAAAGGATTAATTCCCTTCTCAATTTGACATTTTCCGCATCAGCTTACCATCGGGCAGTATGGCATACCCTCGTCCGGGGAAATTTGCTCGCTTTCAGCCGTAAACGAGAGAAATAGCTTGTATGTGAGGGATTCCAGATGATTTTTTCAAATATCTCTGAATAGCACGAATAAATGTCTTCAAATGTAATCATAATGAACAAAATGAGCAAACCATCACAATATTTCTAAATCATGTTCGGTAAATTACACAAACAATTGTTTTGACATACTTTGAAATGATCTCAGTATGTTTTCACAATATTAAATGTCTTCAAAACGAAAACATGGCTTCAAATCCGGCATCTATATTATGTGTTCAGAGAATGCAGGTTTTCCTGGTTTTCCTAGAGCGCGGACTGGAGAATTAATGTACGAATACTAGGAGAACACTCTCACCGGAGAAATGGTTTCTTCTCTTCGCTGGTGAGTATGAAGGGAATAGATTGATGGGATCTCTCATTCATACAAGCTGTTGCTCTGAGCTTTATGATCTCTGAGAGAAACAACTCATGGGCATATTATACTTCAGCTGGGCCATTTAACACCGTATGATTGGAAATTTAGAATTTGGGCGCCTTATAAAATAAAATTTGTAGCACTTTTGTTATTCAATATCTAAAATACAAATGGTTTCGGGACCAAGGGTGTTATATCGGTATCAATACCTATAAATGATTATGAAATTAAGTCTATAACCAAAATATATCAAGGTTTTGATTATTAAATTATTTATAACATTAAAGTTCAGTAAATTCACTTTGAACAATAAAGTGTTCGGAATTTGAATCATGCGTAGATACTTGATTCATATTCCGAACACTAATTTTAATTAAGATTTCTGCATTAATAATCGTTTTCTTTTCATCGATTTATTGTAGATTCGTACAAATTCTAGCACTTAACATGAAAATAACAAACAAAATAGTTTAAAAAAACTACAAAAACTGAAAAATTAACGATGCTTGTTTATTACAGAATTTGCTAACGCAAACATTTTATCGTTGATTTTGGGCCTGATTCTCGAATACACTTCACGGTGGAAACGAAATAAACGGCACGCCATTGAACTACGTTTTACGAGTTAGTGAAGTGTCGAAGATAATGATGAGTTTTCAGGCAGAATGAGCACATTTCAAATAAAAAATCATTAATGAAACTTAACTTCTTCGTATCAAACTGGTATTCAATGCGAGTGGAAAACTTTGTTTTCTTCATGTGGTATAATAATCTCATACAAAAATTTTATCTGAAGATAATTTGATATTATAATGATAAATTTAGTGGGAAACTAATCTCGCATCCAGATGGTGACACCGCACCGTTGTCATCGCGAATGCGTTTCATACCGTTTCCACCGTGAAGTGTATTCGTAGTGTATTCGAGAATCAGGCCCTTTGACTGTCGCTTTTTTGCAAATGCTTAATATTATAAACTATAGGGTGTATCGATACCTGTTAATGATGTTAAAATTAATGCTATAACCTAAACTTACCAGACGTCCCGCGTTACGCGGGACAGTCCCGCATTTCAACAAAATGTCCCGCGTAAGATTCCGTCCCGCATTTGGCAAAAGAAACGAAAATGTCCCACGATATCAATATATTTCAATATCACAATTTGATCATGTTGATTTTCTTAAATGGATGAACCAACGTGAGTCAGACGAAAAGTTCATCTTTGGTCCTCTAGCTCGGTCAGGGCTTAACGTTTTAAATAAGCCGGAAGAACCAGTGTATACTCGACAGGGAGAGGCAGAGTTGTTTGATGAAGTATCGTAAATGAAGCGCTGGACGGTCTTACGGAAGTTGGCCGGAACCTGAACCATGACCGATGAAAATATGTATATCGGCGTGTTAGTTTTCCTTTTCGTGGCTTTGGTGGTCGTCTGTTTCTCTATTTTGGCCAATCGCCCAAAAGTTTTCTATCGGGCGCAGCTGGGGAATGTTGGGAAGGTTGATGGTCTTCGCGACAATGTTTATCTCTAGCCGACCCATCCTCCAGTGATCTTTGGCATAATGGACTGATCCCAGGTTCGGCATAAAGACCACATCACCTTCCCAACTCCGTCAAGCACTTCGTACTATATATTTCCCCGTTCACCATATGACTCGGAAGAAGAGCGGCTTGGACATTCCCTTCACGTCTGTCAGAGAAGAACCTTCTTCGAGAACTTGATGTGAATGATATATTCGACGTCATCGCTTACCTAGGGAACGTAAAGTACCCGGTCCTCTGCCATTCGTTGAATTCTAGCATCAAGTACGTCTCGTCTTTCATTATGAGTACGATAAGAAGTTTTTCGTCGGAAAAAAGTTTTTCACCAGCACCTCAAGCTACTCCTTCTGGGTGATTGCCTGCTGCTCAGATACGGCCTGTCTCGTCTGACGCTTCCGTATAAAAATGTCCATTTTGGCCAGATTCTTCTCCACCGTTTGACCGGTTGCTTCGATCTCCCGGCTTAAGGAGCGGCGAAGAGATGATATTGTAAATACCAGATTGCCTTTATCTGGCGGACACAAAGTACCTCAGAATATCCAACTCCTTCGCTGTGGGGTGGAGCTTGCAGTATGGAAAAATCATCAAGTTGCTTGACAGTGCTACTGCTGTGAATCAACAGCCTTGAATCATTTTTGTTGTAGACTTAATAAACGTAAGATTTAAAGAAAATTTGTTCCTATAAATTATCTTTCATCGCCATTCGAAATTAGTCCATTTTTTTTGAATGCATACGTTAACACTCAAACCGATGAAGAATGAATTGAAATTTTCGAAGAAAATTGTAGAATTTGAATCGTGCTTACCAGGCGTAAATGCTCTGATTGAGCGAGTGATTTTCGGGCGTAAACAAAATCTAAACCACCGAAAAATCACAACTGAGTGCCGATACTCAGAAAGAAATAATACTGATCAGCTAAACTATGGTTTATGTTCACATAACGTATATACATAAAGTTTTGTGTTTTGTGTCCCGCGTTAGACCTCTGACCATCTGGTCACTTTACTATAACCCAAACAATTTCAGGGTTTGTATTTTTCAATTATTTATAACATCAAAGTGCGGTAAATTTACATTTGAAAATGAAGTGTTCGGAATTTGAATCATGCGTAGAAACTTGATTCATATTCCGAACATTAATTTTAAAGAAGATCTCTGCATAAAATATCATTTTTTTTACCCATTTATTGTAGGTTCATACATTCTGTTAAGTGCTAACATGAAAACAACAAACAAAATAGTTGAAACAACTACAAAAACTGAAAAATGAACGATGGTTGTTTTTTACGGAATTTACTAACACTAACATTTTATCATTGTTCATTATTCATTCATATCATTGTTCGGAATATGAGACAATACGGTATTATATTTAGAAATTCATTACTTATGCATTACATGGAATTTTTGATACTCGAAAAATCTTCGCTACATCTCTTAGTGGTAATCACTTATTTCTTATCCATTTTCCCAAGATTATAATGAAAGTCTACCAATGATGTTGCCAGATGCTTGAAAGCGATAAAAATCATAAGATGAATTTAAAATGGGTCAATCGTGATAATTTCAACGCTTCCGGAATGATCAGCTATGAAATAATGTATTCATTCTCTTGAAGGATGAAATTCATAGTTCAAAGCAGCGCAAACAAACATCGAGCGGAAAATCCGATCGATAAGTAGTTCATCCTCCACATCCTCATCTCGGAAGCCGCAATCGGGTGTGACTTTGCATAAGATTTCCCGTTTATCTTACTCCGCAGCATCTTTCACGATCGACATTTAGCGGACAAGAAAAGAGAAGAAAACATCAAAGTCTTGTGCCAAACAGAGCACACATTTTTAAAAAAGGCGATTCGCATTCAATCCACACGTAACCCGCTATCCTTCCCGCCCCTCTGGGCCTCGCCGCCATCAATCCAGCAATCCGAGCGCAATATGACACAATCCTGCCAAGTTTGCCAACTGTCTGCATCTGTCACCATCGTGCAGCGATTTTCCATTCCGTCGAATCTCTTGCCTCTTCAAACACACCACAAACGGCCGCCAATATTAGCGCGCTTCATCCGTTCCGTTCTTGTTTCGGAAACTGCTTGGGAGGAATAAATCTTCCGATTATTCCGAACTGCGGGCCATTTGAATTATTCACACTCGATTAAGTAAATATGGTTTGGGATTTTCGCCGCTGCTAGTTTGCGCTTTTCTCGCGGCACCGATGGAAAACGAGAGTCCTTTTTGGGGATTGGAAATTAAGCAGTTCGGCAAACGCGAACCCCATTATCTGCTGCACTTGATCGATTTGTGATCTGAGTACACATAAAACAGTCGATTTTCATAAAACGCTATGCATCGTATCGAAAGAGAAAAAAATAATATAAACTTCTGTGTGAGCGCGATTTCTGTACAATGAATATTCAAATAGCTTCGTCATCTTTTTCCCGTCTTTCCCAGCCGATCCGTTGACAACCTGCGGAATCTGGGGAATGTGCCCGAATTAGACACATCCAATTGAGCACGCAGTGCTGCTGCAAATCATCGAATCGCTGCAGATAATCGTCCCAATCCGTCGGCGGATTAATCGAGCCCCGACGGCGCTTGATTTCGCGGTCTCATCAGTAGATAATTACCGCACAATTATAGCACACGACTGTAATGGGGGCCGAGGAACCGGAATCGATTGATTTTAATTAATGGTGAAATTCGATGATATCGAGTCTGCTGGAATGCTGGAATACTTTCATCGCAAATCTGTTGTATTATCCATTCGATATTTATGATAATTAATCAAACTGGTAATCTTGAGAATAGGATGAATTTCATTTCTCACGCGATGTCATAAAAAATCATTGGAATATTTGAAAGGCACAAGCAGGTACAGCACAGCTCCGGGATGATTAGAGTATCATTATTTTTGTTTAATTATTGTTACTTTCGAATGTATCTTCGTCTCTCGTCGTCGTCTCGTCTAAGCAAGGCAAGACAAATCAAATAAGGCACCTCTTCTCGTACGGAGGCAAGTTTTCTGGACTTGACCATGGAAGTTCAAAAATGAAAATCGACGAGTAGCTTCGCTTTGACTAGGACTACTTCGGCTATCGCCGTAAACATGATCTGAATGGGCTAGGAAATGAATTGATGAGCGTTGAGAGCGAGGATGGCTGATAAACTATTCTAGTCAATGGTTATTCTAATTGACGTAACTAATGAATACAATTCTGCCTCTTCATTCAACCTGACTTCAATTCACACTTCTACTTCCCATGACATGGATCTCTTTACCCACGTACGCAATATTATTTTTACGTCCATATAAAGTGAACCGAAAACTTGATTTCTGATGCAAAAAAGTAGTTACACCATCAATGGACGGCTCCATTGTTTACCCACCGTAAATTCAAACCAACAAAC